>NW_026973737.1:377500-382500 GCF_035594125.1 Scylla paramamosain
AGAGAGAGAGAGAGAGAGAGAGAGAGAGAGAGAGAGAGAGAGAGAGAGAGAGAGAGAGAGAGAGAGAGAGGGGGGGGGACGAGGAGAGGTAAGGAAAGAGGGTATGAGAGAAATATCAAGAGACAGGTCGGAGAGACACGGGGAATAAACACACAAAGAGAAGAAGAAAAGGTAAAAAAATTCTCAGATACTAACATCAAATATTAACTAACCTAACTCAGTCCACCTATTGATTATAAACAGACATTACAAGTGTTCTTCCTCCGCAGGGCTTCTGTTCCCCCGCACCACCACTGAGGAGGAGAAGCAAGTGTGTTCGGAGGGCAAGAGGAAGCTGTTCTGTGACGATTTTGTCAACAACGGAGAAATGTTGCGTCTCTTCCCTTCTTGTCCTTCTAGTTTCAAGGCTAACTAGTGATAATAGTAACGTTAAGGACCAAATATAGGACTTGGTGTCACAAAATGCACACACAGAGATAAAGACACATTATTACAGACACACAAAGGCTTCACTTAAATGCTTCACTTCCTTATCCTGACTATTTTTTGAGGTGAAATGTTTCCCCACGGTTATAATAGTAATCAGGACAGGACAATAAATAATGGGTTCAAGCATTGCAGTTAAATTTAAAAAGGAGAGTGATGGATGACTGGAACAGACTCAGTAATCAGTTTGTTAGTGCTGAGTAAATCTTTGGATAGGTATGACAGGTGAAAATAGGTAGGTATTATTTTGTACAAAGGACTGCTATGTGTAGGCCTGATGGCTTCCTGATGGCTTCTGAGTCATTAAAGAGCTTTAGAAGGGGATCAGACAGATTTATGGATGAGGATAACAGGTGGAAGTAAGCAGGCACGTCTGGTACAGGGGCCACCAACCCTTGCATTCTTGTGTTTTTATCAATATTAATAGAAATGATGACAATAACAGTAAAAAAGACAGTTAACAAGGTGGTAGGGAGGTTAACAGAGTTGTCAAGGGTGTCACAATGATTCCAGAGATAATTTGACAATGACTCTGTCTTTATTGGAAAAACACCCTTGAGAAGCATTTAAGATTATAAGCCTCAGTAAACCATACTAGATCATCACACTTGCTACTGTTCCTGATATACATGCACATTCTCTCTCTCTCTCTCTCTCTCTCTCTCTCTCTCTCTCTCTCTCTCTCTCTCTCTCTCTCTCACTGGACCATATTCTGAAGCACCTCTGCATCACACCTCCACTACTTTCAAAAGCCTCTATAGTTGAAGTGAGATGGGTTTTTAAGGGTGTTTTTCATGATTGCAGTGGCAGATTAACAAGATTTCCCCATTATTAACAGGAGAAACACTCTTGAGAACCTGGCTAATCATCTCTGCAGCCTTGGAGAATACTTACGGTGAGAGAGCTAAGTGTTTCAGATAGCAAGCCTCTCTCTCTCTCTCTCTCTCTCTCTCACTGTGGTAAACCTAACTATATTTTTTTAGGTAATGCTAATACTACATACCTATCTAATTCTTATACATGTGTGTCCTGCTGGCTAGTGGAACAAACTGAAATACAAACTTTTCACAGTCCAAACAGCCTCCTCGAATGGATTAGATCTGCATTCTGACTGACTGACTGACTGGCTGATTGACTGACTGACTGACTGACTGGCTGATTGACTGACTGACTGACTGACTGACTGACTGACTGACTGACTGACTGACTGGCTGACTGACTGACTGACTGACTGGCTGGTTGACTGACTGACTGACTGACTGACTGACTGGTTGACTGACTGACTGGACTGACTGACTGGCTGGTTGACTGACTGACTGACTGACTGACTGACTGACTGACTGACTGACTGAGTTGTGTGTGTTGTTAAGTGAAAGCTGGGTGAAAGTTGCTGTAAAGACTGGAATGGTCTGGAATAGGCTGAGGAGGCTGGGAATTAGCTATACAAAGACTGAACAAAGCTGCAAAACTGGAATAGACTGGAATAAGGTAAAAATATACTGGAATAGACTGGATCAGGATAAGATAAGGGACTGGAATGGGCCTGGAATGGGTTGGAATGGCCTGTGTTTTCCAGATTAGCTACATGTACATAAACTGGAGTCATGTATTTGATTTGCTCATTGTGTGTGTGTGTGTGTGTGTGTGTGTGTGTGTGTGTGTGTGTGTGTGTGTGTGTGTGTGTGTGTACATAGAAAACAGACACATGTATGTAAGATAGTCAGATTTATATATATATATATATATATATATATATATATATATATATATATATGTGTGTGTGTGTGTGTGTGTGTGTGTGTGTGTGTGTGTGTGTGTGTGTGTGTGTGTGTGTGTGTGTGTGTGTGTGTGTGTGTTTAGTTATCAAAAGGAAAACATGAACATTGAATTAGCTTTGGTTTTAAATTTATCTAAAATTGTGTTTTGAATTTTTTTTTGAGTTGCTGAGAGAAACACAAATAATATAAGAATTGTAAAACATTTTTTGAGTTATGTAATACAAGATAAGCAAGAAAATCAATTAGTTTTGCCTGGAAATTCAACCCCAAAAAATTTTCATAAAATCTTGAGTGTTGAGGAAAAACACAAATAATACATCTTTGAGTTGACACACAACAAACACACACAAAGAAACACTGCCTATAGAACACAACACACAGGGGAAGTGTTGCAGGAAAACATAACATTGTGTTGCTTAGAATACAAAATTTTGAGTTGTATAACCCCTTCCCACCAAAAAATGTATTATCTTGTTTGTAGTCTTGTAGTGTTACCAGATAGGGAAAGTAGTGATAATACAAGTGTTGTGCAGTGTTGCCAATTTGTGTTGCAAGAATTGAGGCTGTGTTTTTGGTTAGCTGTTGAAAAAAATGACCTCAATATAGTGTTATTAATGCTGTGGCCTTGTGTACAGTGTGTTGCAAGATAGATCACTGTGTTGATTATGCTGCAACACACACACACACACACATACACTCACTAATTATAAGTTTAGCATAAGTTGCTAAGTGTGTTTAAGGTTGAAAACTGCTACTTTTTTTTGTATTGAGTGTTTTATTTGTTGTGTTACGGTCAGAATGTGCTGGATTGTTGTAACACAGCATGCTTAACACGCTGCTTGAGTTGTGTTAAGTGTGCTACTTATATGCTACAATTTAGCAGCATAGTGGCGGGAAAGTGCTAATATTATGTTAAGTGCTACTTGTTCAGGGTCAAAAAATGTGCTATATTGTGACTGGATGTGCTGTGTTTAGCATTAAATGTGATGGAGATGCAAAAAAGTGCTAATATTATTACTTAAGTGCTAGAAATGCTATATTTTTTGCTATATTTGTAAACATAATTTGTTATTTAGCATGGGAAATCCACAACAGAATCAAAGAAAGTGCTAATATTATCACTTAAGTGCTAAAATGGTTTATAATTTATTTTTGCACTACAATTAAGCACTCAGTAACCAATGATCTCATAATGCTAGTGATAGTGATATGCTAAACTGCTAAATAGAAGCAAAGAGTGCTAATATTATAAGTGCTAAGAAACTTTTTTTTTTTTCCTACATTTCTTTATTTATTTTCTACTACAATGATCTCAAAATATCAATAGTGCTGATGGAAGTGCTAATGTTGCTAACAATCTAAGGTTGTGATGATGGTGGCTAGCAGGAAAGCGCTAAATGTCTGTATGTCTGTCTGTCTGTCTGTTTGTTTGCTTGTGTGTTTATTTGTTTGTGTGTGTTTGGTTTGGTTTGGCTTCTTTTCTCTCCTATTTTCTTCTTCCTTCTCCTCCTCCTCTTCTTCCCCCTCTTTCTCTTTTTTTTTTCCTCCTCCTCCTCCTCTTTTCTTCTTTCTTTTTCTCCTTATCTCCTCTTCCTCCTGTTCTTCCTCTTCCTCTCTCTCTCTCTCTCTCTCTCTCTCTCTCTCTCTCTCTCTCTCTCTCTCTCTCTCTGTTTGTTTATTTGACGCATGGCTTAAATACATTAAATACATCCTCCTCCTCCTCCTCCTCCTCTTCCTGATGGCTAAATAGACAAGATTCTGCCCCCTCCCCCTCTTTCCAAAAAAACTCCCCCTTCAAAATTTTATCTCCCCCTCCCCTCTAATCCAAAATTTGTCACAATGCTTATTTAATCATTTATTATTATTATTATTTTTTTTTTTAATGTAATTTTAAGTTGTAAATTATTGTGTTTTCATTTTCTTTTCTTTTTTCTTTTCTTCTTCTTTTACTTATATTTTATCATCTTCCTCCTCCTCCTCCTCTTCCTTCTTTTACTTATTTCCTTATTTTCTTCCTCCTCCTTGTCTTCCTCTCTTTCCTTCTTCTTTTTCTTCCTTCTCCTCCTCCTCTTGTTTACCTAACCTAATCTAACCTACCCCTACCCTAAAACTATCCTATTTTATGCATGAACTCCAGCATAACCTAACCTAACCTTAGTTTGCTCCCACAGAACCCAAACCTAACCAAACCTAACCTAACCCAATTAACCTAGCAGAAACTTCCTAGATCAAACTTAGCCAAACTGAACCTAACTGAACCTAACCTTCCCTAGCCTACCTTAACCTAGCCAGTCACACCCTGTTGTAGCCTAACTGTACCTAACCTTCCCTAGCCTACCTTAACCTAACCAGTCACACCCTGTTGTAACCTAACCTAACCTTCCCTAGCCTACCTTAACCTAGCCACTTCCACCCTAACCTAACCTAACCTAACCCACCCCAGACACACAGCACCCCAGCACAGCCCATCCAAATCTCACTATTTTACCCACCAAACCCCAGCGAACCTAACCTAACCTACCCTACCCTATTTCCAGACTATTTATGCGCATGTAACCTAGTACGTGCAGGTTTCCAAGGCCTGCTGCCGCCGCAGGTGAGTGGCGACCTGCTGGTACGACCTCCCCCCCTCGGCCTGCCTCTACTGATAAAAAACCGTGACCTTAAATACAGCAAGCCCACGTCACCAAGTCTGAGCTACCCGCACAACGCTGAGATCCCAAAGCAGTTCGCGTG
>NW_026973737.1:387500-420000 GCF_035594125.1 Scylla paramamosain
ACATGAGACACACCTAGGCCTAATTAGAGGACATACATAGGCCTAAATAGTATAGACATACCTAGTAAGGACACACATATAGGCCCAATTAGTAAGGGCACACCTAGGCCTAATTAGAGGACATACTCGTACATAGGCCTAAATAGTATAGACATACCTAGTAAGGACACACATATAGGCCCAATTAGTAAGGGCACACCTAGGCCTAATTAAGACAAAGTGGAAATAATGAAGACATTCCTAATTAGCACAGGAAGTGAAATTCATGAGGACAGCTAGGCCTAATTAAGACAAAATGGAGTTAATGAACACACCTAGGCCTAATTAAGACACAGCTAGGCCTAATTAAGATATGAATTGGAATTAAGGAACACACCTAGGCCTAATTAAGATAGGAATTGGAATTAATGAACACAACTAGGCCTAATTAAGATAGGAATTGGAATTAATGAACACACCTAGGCCTAATTAAGACAGGAATTGGAATTAATGAACACACCTAGGCCTAATTAAGATAGAAATTGGAATTAAGGAACACACCTAGGCCTAATTAAGACAGGAATTGGAATTAATGAACACAACTAGGCCTAATTAAGACAGGAATTGGAATTAATGAACACACCTAGGCCTAATTAAGATAGGAATTGGAATTCATGAATGCAACTAGGCCTAATTAAGACAGGAATTGGAATTCATGAACACAGCTAGGCCTAATTAGCACAGGAAGTAGGAGTAATGAACATAGGCCTAATTAAGGCAGGGAGTGCAAATAATGAACATAGATAGGCCTAATTAAGACAAAGTAGGGATAATGCACGCAGGTAGGCCTAATTAAGACAGGGAGAGCGAGTAATGAACACAGGTAGGCCTAACTGGTACAGGAAGTGCAAGTAATGAATACAGGTAGGCCTAATTAGCGCAGGGAGTAGCAGTAATGAACATATAGGCCTATTTAACAAAAGGAGTGGGAGTAATAGGCACAGGTAGGCCTAATTAGCACAGGAAGTAGCAGTAATGAACACATAGGCCTAATTAACAAAAGGAGAGGGAGTAATGAACACAGGTAGGCCTAATTTAGCCCAGAGAATGGGAATAATGAAGACAGGTAGGCCTATTGAACACATGGCAAGCCTATTTCAGCGTTCTCCAGCAAGACACAAGATTGGTGAATTATTTACAATGGAGGCGGAGTGAGGCTTGCATGGGCCTTACAGCTAATATTATGACAGGTAGGCCTAATTAAGATGAGCCACAGGTACGCAGGCCTAATTAACTCTTCTGGGCACAGGTAGGCCAAGAGTAGATCTGTTTTCTTCACCAACAGGTACACAGTAGGTCTAATTGACTTTTCCAGCATGATATAGGCCTACTTAACATGTTATTTAGCTGTTTCATAAGCATAGGTAAGCCTTAATTAACATAGGACTGACATTTCAGTGGGCATTTTTTTTTATTAGATTTTTGTTGTCCTTGGCCAGTGTCCTTCATACAGAAAGGAAAAAAAAAAAATTAACAATGACCTAACCTGACCTGTTTAGCCACGCCCATCATCTGCACTCCCACGAACGCTCCATTCACGCCCACCCTTCCCCCGCCCCCTCCGCGCCACCCCCGCCCCCACCCCCATCCAGACCTCGTGACCTGACTCCCCCACTTCTGGTGGCGTCACCCACCACCACCACCACAACCACAACCATCATAATCACGAGATGTTGCAGTCTCCTAGAAAAGTAAGTTTCTCTCTCTCTCTCTCTCTCTCTCTCTCTCTCTCTCTCTCTCTCTCTCTCTGTGCATGTAATCCTAATATCAAGGTAACCAAAAGAGATACACAGATGGAGATAATAACAGAAATAATGTATAATAGGCCAAAGAATAAGATGTTTTTTTTTTTTTTACCGCCTATTCAAATATGGCACCACCACCACCACCACCACCTCTCTCCTCACATAACTCAATATTTACGCTTTGTCACACATCAATACCTACATACATACGAACACACATACTTAGTGATAAATAAATACCTAATATGAAGATGTATAATTATTGCTTACTGTCTATTCCAGCGCCACCGCCACCACTAGCACCACCGCCACCACCATCCTCACTACACGGTTCTCAAAACTGTAAGCAAACTGTTAGCGCCTAAAACACACGCACACTTAGGGACTACGAGTGTAAATAATTATTATGATAATATTTCTCATAGCAAATTTTATATTTTTTTTTTCTTTCTAAACGTGGTGAGAGGTGAGAATATGTCAGGTTAGGTTAGGTTAGATTAGGTTTATGTCATCTATAGACGTAGGAATGGGATTAAACACAGCCGAAACTTCTTTATTATCCTCTATCTCATCTATAAGCACAGTAATAGGATTAAACACCATTAAAACCTCATTATTACCCTATATATCACAAATTCACCCCCTTCATGTCATCTATAGATGTAGGAATGGGATTAAACACAGCCGAAACCTCTCTATTACCTCCTATCTCATCTATAAGCGCAAGTATAGGATTAAACACCAGTTTTAGCATGAGTAATCCCTTTTTTAGGCACAGGAAGTAATAATAACGCTTCTAACTCTCTTTACAGACTGAAAAACAGATTCAGAACCCCTTAAACTTTTCTAAATAGGATCAGAACCCCTAAAACTCCCCTTGAATAGGATTAGAACCCTTAAAACCCCCTTTGGACCCTTTTTAATGCAATCCAATCCTCCACACAGGCACCGAGAGAGGACTGGAACGGGTGGAGCCTATTTTGAAGTTCCACGTGGGATCAACTCTCCTCCACTGGGCGGCATCGAAGGGTTACGATGACCTGGTGGTTGACCTCCTTGTTCGGGGCTTGTCTGTGAGTGTGTGGGGAGAGAGAGAGAGGGGGGGGTTGATAATGCAGAAGTGTTGTTAATCTGTCGCTAGAACTGTAAAAATACTCTTGAAAACCCTCGTCACTTCAAGTAGAGCCTTTGGAATGTAGAAATATTGTTAATCTGCCACTAGAACCTTAAAAATACTCTTGAAAGCCCTTGTCACTTCAACTACACAGTCTTTGGAATGTAGAAATCTTGTTAATCTGCCACTAGAACCTTAAAAACACCCTTGAAAACCCTTGCCACTTCAACTAGAGCCTTTGGAATGTAGAAATCTTTGTTAATCTGTCACTAGAACCTTAAAAATACCCTTGAAAACCCTCACCATTTCAACTAGATCCTTTGGAATGTAGAAATCTTGTTAATCTGCCACTAGAACCATAAAAACACTCTTGAAAACCCTTGCCACTTCAACTAGAGTCTTTGGAATGTAGAAATCTTGTTAATCTGCCACTAGAACCTTAAAAACATCCTTGAAAACCCTTGTCACTTCAACTACAGCCTTTGGAATGTAGAAATCTTGTTAATCTGTCACTAGAACCTTAAAAACACCCTTGAAAAGCCCCCACCACTTCAACTAGAGCCTTTTGAATGTAGAAATCTTGTTAATCTGTCACTAGAACCATAAAAACACTCTTGAAAACCCTTGCCACTTCAAATAGAGCCTTTTGAATGTAGAAATCTTGTTAATCTGTCACTAGAACCTTAAAAACACCCTTGAAAACCCTTGCCATTTCAACTAGAAGGAAGAAAGGCTTTTAGTGAGACCCTTGTGTTATGTTGGCACCCTTGACTGCCCCCCACCTAGCCCCCCTGACCAGCACAGTAAACCAAACTTACCTGCCCTTCATAAACAATTACATTTCATCATTCAACTGAAAAAAACACAAATTAACTTAGTTTTGTTGACATCCACAAGAGAGACAGTTTGTTCAGCCATGTTCACTGTTTCAACCACCACCACCACCACCACCACTACTACCACCACCACCGCCTCTTCTACAGGTGGATGCTTGTGATCGGTTGGGCCGCACTCCACTGGGGCTGGCCACCTTTGCCGGCCACACTAGTATTGTCAACACCCTGCTGCAGGAGAACGCCTCTCTTTCTGCTGAAGGTGAGAGAGAGAGAGAGAGAGAGAGAGAGAGAGAGAGAGAGAGAGAGAGAGAGAGGAATATATAGACAGAAACATAAAAAAAGAGAGAGAGACAAAGTTTGTGTGTTTGTGAGGTAGAGAGAGAGAGAGAGAGAGATTGAGTATGTATTGAGAGTAAGAGAGAGAGAGAGAGAGAGAGAGAGAGAGAGAGAGAGAGAGAGAGAGAGAGAGAGAGAGACACCCCCTAACCTAACCTAACCTAACCCAATCTAACCTAACCTAATCTAGCTTAACCTAACCTAACCTAACCCAGTCTAACCTAACCTAATCTAACCTAACCTAACCCAACCTAACCTAACCTAACGTAACCCAACCTAACCTAACCTAACCTAACGTAACCTAACCTAACCTAACCTAACCTAACCCAATCTAACCTAACCTAACCTAACCCAACCTAACCCAATCTAACCTAACCTAACCTAACCTAACCTAACCTAACCTAACCTAACCCAACCTAACCTAACCTAACCTAATCTAACCTAACCTAACCTAGCTTAACCTAACCTAACCTAGCCTAACCTAACCTAGCTTAACCTAACCTAACCTAACCTAACCTAACCTAACCTAGCTTAACCTAACCTAACCTAACCTAACCTAGCTTAACCTAACCTAACCTAACCTAACCTAACCCAATCTAACATAACGTAACTTAACCTAACCTAACCTAACCCAACCTAACCTAACCTACCTTAACCTAACCTAACCTAACCTAATCTAACCTAACCTAACGTAACCTAGCTTAACCTAACCTAACCTAACCTAACCCAACCCAATCTAACGTAACCTAACCTAACCTAACCTAACCTAACCCAACAGACAAGGACTGGAGGATAATATCTCGTGAGGAGGTTGGTCTCTGCATAGTTCGGGTCATTGAAGAAACTGCCGTGTGTTCTCTTGACGCGGCCAGGTCAGACGGCTTCACCCTGCTCCACCTGGCTGCCCAGCAAGGCTACCCGAACATGATGCATCGGCTTCTGTCCCTGAAGGTGTGCTTAGGGGCTTTTTGGGGTGTTTTTGGGGGTGTTTGTAGTGTTTGGGGTGTGTTGCGGAGGTTAGTGTGTTTTTTTTGGGGTGTTTTTTGGATGTTTAGGGAAATTTGGTGTGTTTTTTGGGGTTTTGGGTGTTTTTGGAGTGTTTGCAGTGTTTTTTGGGGTAGTTTTGGGTGTTTTGGGGATGGTTAAAAGTGTTTTTTGGATGTTTGCAGTGGTTTGCGGATAGTTTTGGGTGTTTAAGGGTGCTTTAGGAGTGTTTTGGTGTGTTTTGAATGTGTTTTGCAGTGTTTGGGGTGTGTTTTGGAGTGTTAAAGGGTGTTTTGGAGTGTTTAAGGTTGTTTTTGGGTGTGTAAGGATGTTTTGGGATGTTTTTGGTATGTTTTGGGGATATTTAAGGGTGTTTTGGGATGTTATTGGAGTGTTAAAGGGTGTTTTGGGGTGTTTAAGGTTGTTTTTGGGTGTTTAAGGGTGTTTTGGGATGTTTTTGGTATGTTTTGGGGATATTTAAGGATGTTTTGGGATGTTTTTGGTATGTTTTAGGGATATTCAAGGGTGTTTTGGGATGTTTTTGGTATGTTTTAGGGATATTTAAGGGTGTTTGGGATGTTTTTGGTATGTTTTGGGGATATTTAAGGGTGTGTTGGGATGTTTTTGGTATGTTTTTAGGATATTTAAGGGTTTTTTGGGATGTTTTTGGTATGTTTTTGGGATATTTAAGGGTGTTTTGGGATGTTTTTGGTATGTTTTGGGGATATTTAAAGGTGTTTTGGGATGTTTTGTATATTTTAGGGATATTTAAGGTGTTTTGGTATGTTTTAGGGATATTTAAGGGTGTTTTGGGATGTTTTTGGTATGTTTTAGGGATATTTAAGGGTGTTTTGGGATGTTTTTGGTATGTTTTTGGGATATTTAAGGGTGTTTTGGGATGTTTTTGGTATGTTTTAGGGATATTTAAGGGTGTTTTGGGATGTTTTGTATATTTTAGGGATATTTAAGGTGTTTTGGTATGTTTTAGGTATATTTAAGGGTGTTTTGGGATGTTTTTTGGTATGTTTTAGGGATATTTAAGGGTGTTTTTGGATGTTTTTGGTATGTTTTAGGGATATTTAAGGGTGTTTTGGGATGTTTTTGGTATGTTTTGGGGATATTTAAGGGTGTTTTGGGATGTTTTTGGTATGTTTTGGGTATATTTAAGGGTCTTTTGGGATGTTTTTGGTATGTTTTGGGGATATTTAAGGGTGTTTTGGGATGTTTTTGGTATGTTTTAGGGATATTTAAGGGTGTTTTGGGATGTTTTGGAGTGTTATTACCCCTACACAACCCAAACTAACCTAACCTCACAACCTCAAGGTATCACCAGACGTACGCAACAACCAAGGTGAAACCCCGCTGTTTGTCGCGATCCGGAACAACCAGCTGGCCTGCGTTCAACAGCTGATTAATGCTGGCACACGTCTGAACCTCGTCGATAACCGCGGGGGGGTCAGCTCTGCACATGGCGGCCAAGAACGGTAATGTGACGGTAATTGATATGCTCCTGATGACGTCCTAGCTGGAGGAGGAGCGGAACGTTGATATTAACCGCTGCAATAAGATCGGTTATACGCCTGTTTACTACGCCATCAATGCCAGCAGGTGAGGGAGGAGGAGGAGTGAGTGAGTGAGTGAGTGAGTGAGTGAGTGAGGGAGGAGGAGTGGAGGTCTCGACCTTATAAGAGGAGGAGAAAGAGATTTAGAATTTGTACAGGAAGAGGAGGAGGAGGAGGAGTGGAGGTTTAGAGCTTATAACAGGAGGAGAAAGAGATTTAGAATTTGTACAGAAGGAGGAAGAGGAGGAGGTGGAGGAGGAGGAAGAAGAAGAAGAGTGAGGGAGGAGGTGGAGGCTTAGGGTTTGTAAAAGAGGAGGAGAAGGAAGATTAGGATCACTACAGAACAACACATAATACTCTTGCACTTATCAAAAACACACACAAAAAAAAACACCCTTTAAAAACCAAAAAAAAAACACCAAAAACACCCTTTAAAACTGCAAAAACCACTCATAAACACTTTATCTTAACAAAAACACCCAAAAACACCCTTTAAAACCACAAAAACCACTCATAAACACTTTATCTTAACAAAAAAAAACCCAAAACACCCCTTAAAACCACAAAAACCACTCATAAACACTTTAACTTAACAAAAACTCCAACAACACCCAAAAACACCCTTTAAAACCCCCCAAAAAAATAACCATGAGCACTTCAACTTAACAAAAACACACAAAAACACTTTAAAACCACAAAAAAACCCAAAAACACCCATAAACACTTTAATTTAACCAAAACTCCCTAAAACACCCTAAAAAATAACCATAAACACTTCAACTTAACAAAAACACCCAAAAACACCCTTCAAAACCCCAAAAAACACCCCAAAACACTTTAACTTAACAAAAACAACAAAAAAAACATCTTTAAAACTCCACATCCAAACAAAAACACCAACTCAACAAAAACACCCAAAAAACACACAAAAACGCACTTTTAAAACCCCAAAACACCCAAAAACGTTTCAACTCAGCAAAAAACACTTCAAAACACCCAGAAACACTTTTAAACCCAAAAAGACTTTAATTCAACAAAAAACACCAAAAAAAAAAACACCAAAAAACACCCCAAACTGAACCAAACCAAACCTAACCTAACCAAAGCAACCCCACAGGTACGACATTGTGCAGCGGTTCCTCGAGTACAGCCTGGTCCGCAAGGTGCATTGCAAGGCGACAAACGGCGAAACACTCCTGCAATTTTACACCGAACGGAACAACTTGGGGCAGTACGACAACGCAGTGGTGTGCGTGCTGGAGTGCGAGAAGCTCCTGCACTCAACCAAGCCTAGCGCGGAGATGTGTCTTCGCGTGCAACTGGGAACGACAGAGGCCAGTTCGAAGGCCCGCGCTCAGCTGCAGGCCATGTACGAGTCGACGAGAGCACAACGCCACTGCTGGAATTTTTGGTTCTTTCTCTCTTGTTTTCTGCTTCCGTCGGTTTTTTACTACCTAGACGTGTACACCGACATTCTGCTGGCGGTGGAGTACCATCAAGATTACCTGAAGAGCATCAATGACTCCGATGTGGTGGGGACGAGGAACATGACGAGTGCTAATCATTCCCTGTCCGAGGAGATGGTGGTGCTGGTGGATGGCAAGGAGGAGGTGAGTGCGTGTGTGTGTTTGTTTGTTGAACTATATGTTAAAGGCTGAAATAAACTCAAAATGCACTCAAATGATACTTAAACACACTTTACCATCCAAAAACACACAAGAAACACCAAGAAACACATACTAACACACCCAGACAGCCACATACAAACAGTAACACCCCAAAACACCCAAATTACCCAGAAACACATTTTGTCACCCCAAAACATCTCATAAAACATCCCAAGATGTCCAAAAACACACAAAAAACACAAAAAAGACACTCAAAAACCCACAAAAACACACAAAACCCACAAAAACTCACAAAACACCCACAAAAACACTCAAAAATACCCCACTAACACTCAAAAACACACAAAAACTGAAAAACACACAAAAAACACTGAAAAGTACCCCAAAAAGCACTCTAAAACATCCAAAACACACAAAAACACCCCAAAACACAAAAAAACACAAAAAAACCACCCTACACACACACACACACACACATTTACCCATCTCTCTAAAAAACCCCTCAATGTCTCCCTCCCTCTCTCTCCCTCTCTCTCCCAGGAAGCAGGATTCCTCGCCAACCTAACAGACAACCCAGACAAGATCAATTTCCTACTCACCGTTTTCTTCATCCTGCTGCTAATTACCCTGTTGTCCACTTGGAATCTGTACATTCATGTGACGCAGCAAGATATCCTTCCCATTTTCAAACTGCTACCTTCGTTTTTGCGTGTATCGTTGTAAACGCTCATATTTCTCACCCCCCTGGCCCCCGTCATGGCGTACCTCGAAAATACTTGCGCGCAGATGAAGCACATGAACGTCACAGTGCGTCAGATGCAGGAGGTTGGGGTATGTACTGTCTATGGGGTGCTTTGGGGTGAATGTGTGCGTTTTGGGGTGTTTTTGGTTTGTTTTTGGTGCTTTTTGGGTGTGTTTGGGGTGTTTTGGTGTGTTTTGGATGTTTTGGGGTGTTTTGGGGTGTTTTTGGGTATGTGGGGTGTTTTTGGGGTGTTTTTGGGTGTGTTTTGGTTTGTTTTGGAGTGTTTTTCAATATTTTTGGGGTGTTTGGTGTGTTTTTGGGGTGTTCAAGGGTGTTCTTGGGTGTTTTTGGAATATTTTTCTGGGGTGTTTTGTATATTTTAAGGTGTTTTTTAGTGTTTAAGGGTGTTTGGGTGGGAGTTTCCAAGTGGATAGGGTTTTTTTTTTAGTTTGAGTTGATAGGTGTTTTTTTTTTTAATTTATTTAATTATTTTATTTTTATTTATTTGTTTTGTTTATTTTATTTATTTATTTATTTTTTTTTTGTGGGAGCTCTGTGTGTGTGTGTGTGTGTGTGTGTGTGAGGTTAAAAGAGGAGGAGAAGGAGGAGGGAGAGAGGAAGGGAGGGAGGGAAGGTAGATATTGAGAAAACTTACTTAAAATTCTCTCTCTCTCTCTCTCTCTCTCTCTCTCTCTCTCTCTCTCTCTCTCTCTCTCTCTCTCTCTCTCTCTCTCTCTCTCTCTCTCTCTCTCTCTCTCTCGCACACACCATGATAACAAAAATAACAATAATAACAGTAATAATTCCTGTAATCCAACCTAACCCAAGCTAACATACACCCCCCCCTACCCCTTTGCCCCCTATCCCCCCTGCCCCCTACCCCCCTCTCCCCCCCAGGTTGATAACAAAGAGAGGCACAACCCGCCAGTGGGGGGGTTGCCTCTGAGCCCAGCAACTCACTCTTCCCCCCTTCACAGCGCAAGGTACTGGGATCAAGTCAGGTTGGATCGGGTCGGGTCGGGTTGGGTCATGTCAGGTTGGGGGCGTTTTTAAATGGTTGGGGTTTGGTTAGGTTAGGTTGTTGTTGTTGTTGTTGTTGTTGTTGTTGTTGTTTGTTTTTTACTTAATTTCTCTCTCTCTCTCTCTCTCTCTCTCTCTCTCTCTCTCTCTCTCTCTCTCTCTCTCTCTCTCTCTCTCTCTCTCTCTCTCTCTCTCTCTCTCTCTCTCTCTCTCTCTCTCTCTCTCTCTCTCAGTATATTAGTATTGTTATGTAGAACTACTACTACTACTACTACTAAATAAATCCCCAATAGTAGCTTGTTATATTCTACTATTATTATTATTATTATTATTATTATTATTATTATTATTATTATTATTATTATTATTATTATTATTATTACACTTTTGATGTATATATATTTAATTTTTCTGTGTGCATGGGGGTATGTGTGTGTATTTTGAAATCTTTGGGGTATGATGTTGACACACACACACACACACACACACACACACACACACACACACACACACACACACACACACACACCACACACACACACACACACACACACACACACACACACACACACACACACACACACACACACACACACACACACACACACACTAAAACAACCAAAAAACACTGTTATTCACCTCCAAACACCACAAAACACCGCAAAACACACCAAAACACCCCAAAAACACCCCATAAACACCAAAACAGTCCAAAACTCACCCAAACACACTTATTCATTTTCCTTTACCCTTTAAATGCTCAGTCCCCTTCAAACACCCCAAAAATACCCCAAAAACACTTCCAAACACACCCAAAACACTCCTAAACACACCCAAACACACTTATTCATTTTCCTTTACCCTTTAAACGCTCAGTCCCCTTCAAACACCGCAAAAACACCCCAAAAACACTTCCAAACACACCCAAAACACTCCTAAACACACCCAAACACACTTATTCATTTTCCTTTACCCTTTAAACGCTCAGTCCCCTCCAAACACCGCAAAAACACCCCAAAAACACTTCCAAACACACCCAAAACACCCCCAAACACACCCAAACACACTTATTAATTTTCCTTTACCCTTTAAACACTCAGTCCCCTTCAAACACCCCAAAAACACCCAGAAACACTCCAAAAACACCCATTTTCTATTTCATCCACCCCTGACTTAACTTAGGCCAGAAATTTAAAAAATACCCTTAAATACCCAAAAACACTGTAAAAACACCCCAAAACACCCATTTTCTATTTCATCCATCCCTAAGTTAACTAACCTAGTCAAAACACCCAAAAACATACCCAAAAACACACCAAAAACACCTCAAAACACCCATTTTCTAATTTAGTTACCCCTTAAATTAATATAACTAGTGAAAAAACACCAAAAATACCTTTAAATGCCCCAAAACACCCAAAAACCATCATTTAACACCAAAAAACACCCCAATAACACCCAAAAACCACCATTTAACACCAAAAAACACCAAAAAACACCCAAAAACAACACCAGGCGCACTGTACATCTCCTCAGACCCACCCAGGACTAACGCAGGCACTCTTACAGGTGGACTCAAAATCGTACAACAGCTTTCCCCCCCACGGGCCTACCAAGACCTACCGGCACCACATGAGGGACATGGAGATCAGAAAATATTATGACCTTAAGCATGTCGCGCAGATGAGGGTCGCAATCACCAACGTCATGGAGGCCACACTCGAGTCGGCCTTTCAGTTAATTCTGCAGCTGTATATCGTTGGGACGCATTACACTGAGTTGGACCAGGTGCGTTTGTGTGTGTGTTTGTGGGTGTTTGTGGGTGTGTGGGGGTGTTTTGGTTTAAGTACCAGAAAAAAAAAAAACTGAAACACCCTAAAACACCTCTAAAACACCCAAAAACATCCCAAAACACACAAAAACACACAAAAAAACACACAAAAACACCAAAAAACACACTGAAACACCCCAAAAATACCCAAAAACACTCAAAAACTACAAAAACACCCATTAGTACCCTAAAAACACCCAAAAACACCACAAAACACCCAAAACCACCCAAAAACATCACAAAACACACAAAAACACACAAAAACACACAAAAAACACCCAAGACAACCACTCCATCATCCCCACCCCTTCTCCTCCTCCTCCTCTTCCTCCTACAACCACAACTAACACCACAACTTTCCCACAACAGGTTAAGGACGTGACACTGGGCAGCATCCTGTCTTTTGTCACCACTGGGCCACAACACACAGCGTTCCAAACCGGTGTTCTCTGTCCTCATCTCCCTTGTGTCCCTCACCTTGTCCTTCACATCCTACCACAGGTTCTCCAAACTCGGAGGGCTGACTATTTTAAACGCACTGCCCCTCCTGTTCGCAATATTCTTCCAGGTACGGTTCTTAGGGCCGGTTTAATTGTGTATCTTGTGTTTTTAAGTGTGTTTGGGTTTGTGAAAGTGTTTTTTTTGGGTTTTGTGTGTGTTTTTTTGGGTCTTTTGGGGTGTTTTTGGGTGTTTAAGGGTGTTTAAGGGTGTTTTTGGGGTATTTAAGGGTGTTTTTTTGGGGGGGGGTATTTAAGGATGTTATTGGGTGTTTTTGGGTGTTTTTGGGATATTTAAGGGTGTTTTTGGGTGTTTTTGGGTATATAACGGTGTTTAAGGGTTTTTTTTTGGGTGTTTTTGGGATATTTAAGGGTGTTTTTGGGTATTTTTGGGATATTTAAGGGTGTTTTTGGGTGTTTTTGGTTATTTTTGGGGTGTTTAGTGTGTTTAAGGATGTTTTGGGGTGTTTTTGGTGTGTTTTTTGGGGTGTTTAAGGGTGTTTTTTTATCTGCTTGTGAATTTTGATGGTGTTTTTTATCTTATAAGTAAATTTTGGGGTTTTAATTTTTTTTTCACTTATTTATTCATTTATTTATAAATTTATTTTTTGTTTGTGTGTGTGTGTGTGTGTGTTTAGGTATAATTATGAGTTTCAAATAGTAATAGTAACAATAATAATAATAATAATAGTAGTAGTAATAATAATAATAATAATAATAATAATAATAATAATAATAATAATAATAACAATGTGTCCGCAGGTGGTGTCCCGCGCCATCGCCTGTACGGTGTTCACCCTGGCACACACGTGGAAGGTGTTTGTGGTGTTGGGTGTACACTTTGTGGTGGTGCTGGTGTTTAAACTCAAGCTGGAGGAGAGGTGAGTGTGTGTGTGTGTGTGTGTGTGTGTGTGTGTGTGTGGCAGGTGACACAAGGACACACACAAGCTAAACACTATGAAACAAACACTATAATTCACAACACACCTAAAAGACCTAAATTCACCTAAAAGACACCCCAAAATACCTAAAACACCCCAGAACACCCTAAAACACCCCAAAACACCCAAAAAACATCTTTAAACACCCTAAAACACACCAAAAACACCCAAGAATTACCAAAAACACCAAAAAAACTCCAAATATACTCCTAAAACACCCAAAACACCAAAAAACACCTATAAACACCCCAAAAACACACTAAAACACCAAAACACCCAAAAACACCCATAAAAACCCATAAAAACCCATAAAAACCAAAAAAAAAAAAAAAACCCAACAACACATTAAAAGACCCCGTTTTCTTTCACCCGCAGTTCAGTGTTGCCAGTACGCACACCGTTTTACTGTTGCCAGTGTTTTTTCATGTACCTGCGTCCATATTTCTACGTTTTCCTTGGCACCATTGCTTCTACGCTGGTGTACTTCAGGTCGGAGAGGCCCTCGGCTGTCAAAAAGCAGAGGGCGCGTCGTCATTCAACCGTAGTGATACAGGTGAGGCTGCAGTGAGGTTAGGTCAGGCTGGGTTAGGTTAAGTTACGTTAAGTTAGGTTAAGTCATGTTAGGTTTGATATTGAAGCAGTATTCAATGACTTAAGCTAACACAAATTTTTCATTCTCTCCCTCCCTTCCCCCCATCGCTGCTATCTCACCCCCTACCCCCCCACAGGTGTTGTTTTTAGTCCTAGCCTTCATCGAGAACCTAGTGATGCTTAGCTTGCCTTGGGGATCTGCTGGCTGGACGACAAATACTTTCATCATACGACACTTTCAAATACGACACTTTCATCATAATTTCTGCTGTCCTGTGTGCCATCAGCTACCTTACTGGCATTATACTACATGCTGTGTACTATAGGTGAGTCTGTGGCTGTGTCCGAGTGATGCTGTGTGTGTTTGTGGTCTTCGTGTGGGTGTGTGAAGATGTGTTGCAGTGCTGGTGGCTGTGTGTTGGCTGTGTGAGTCTGTGGCTGTGTTTGAGTGATGCTGTGTGGGTGTGTGAAGGTGTGTTGCAGTGCTGGTGGCTGTGTGTTGTCTGTGTGAGTCTGTGGCTGTGTTTGAGTGATGCTGTGTGGGTGTGTGAAGGTGTGTTGCAGTGCTGGTGGCTGTGTGTTGTCTGTGTGAGTCTGTGGCTGTGTTTGAGTGATGCTGTGTGGGTGTGTGAAGGTGTGTTGCAGTGCTGGTGGCTGTGTGTTATCTGTGTGAGTCTGTGGCTGTGTTTGAGTGATGCTGTGTGGGTGTGTGAAGGTGTGTTGCAGTGCTGGTGGCTGTGTGTTGGCTGTGTGAGTCTGTGTGTTTCTGTACTGTTGCTTATCATCACTATGCAAAAAAAAAAAAAAAAAAAACACCAAAACACCCCAAAACACACCAAAACACCCAAAAAACACACCAAAACACCCAAAAAACACACCAAAACACACCAAAACACCCATAAAACACCCAAAAACACACCAAAACACACCAAAACACTCATAAAACACACCCAGAAACACCCAAAAACACCCAAAAACACACCAAAACACCAAAAAACACCAAAAAAAAACACCAAAAAAACACCAAAAAACACCCCACTAACCTTCTGCACCCCAACAGCTGCTTCGGCCATCCATGGGTGGACATCAACGGACCATCAGTGCACCGGGACGCAGACGAGGGGACCCTGGTATTGTCACATTACCAGCAAGGCAAGGTGTCAAAATGGGCCATAAATTCTTGTTGTAACATTGAACATCACACAGAAATGCCATCTGATTTAATGCCTGGCTTTATTTTAGGTAAAGATATGGCCAGAAGCAAGGAGGTGGACTGGGATAACTTGTAGAGGCCCTGGGGGGGATTGTAGAGTCAGTGGGGGACTTCTGGTGACTCTGGGGAGATTGTGGAGCCTCTGGGGAGATTGTGGTGACTCTGGGAAGATTGTGGTGATGCTTGGGGAGCTTCTGAAGACTCTGGTTAACCTGTGGAAGGCCTGGGTAGCTTGCGAAGGGTCTGGTTTACCTGTGGAAGCCCTGGGTAGCTTGTGAAGGGTCTGGTTAATCTGTAGAAGCCCTGGGTAGCTTGTGAAGGCTTTGGTTAACCTGTGGAGGCCCTGAGTAGCTTGTGAAGGGTCTGCTTAACCTGTGGAAGGCCTGGTGGGCTTGTAAAGGGTCTGGTTTACCTGTGTAAGCCCTGGGTAGCTTGTAAAGGGTCTGGTTTACCTGTGGAAGCCCTGGGTAGCTTGTAATGGCTCTGGTTTACCTGTGGAAGCCCTTGGTAGCTTGTAATGGCTCTGGTTTACCTGTGGAAGCCCTGGGTAGCTTGTAATGGCTCTGGTTTACCTGTGGAAGCCCTGGGTAGCTTGTAATGGCTCTGGTTTACCTGTGGAAGCCCTGGGTAGTTTTTGAAGGGTCTTGTTAACCTGTGGAAGCCCTGGATAGCTTTTGAAGGGTCTTGTTAACCTGTAGAAGCCCTGGGTAGCTTGGGAAGGCCCTGGCTAACCTGTGGAAGCCCTGGGTAGCTTTTGAAGGGTCTTGTTAACCTGTAGAAGCCCTGGGTAGCTTTTGAAGGGTCTTGTTAACCTGTGGAAGCCCTGGGTAGCTTTTGAAGGGTCTTGTTAACCTGTAGAAGCCCTGGGTAGCTTTTGAAGGGTCTTGTTAACCTGTGGAAGCCCTGGGTAGCTTTTGAAGGGTCTTGTTAACCTGTAGAAGCCCTGGGTAGCTTTTGAAGGGTCTTGTTAACCTGTGGAAGCCCTGGGTAGCTTTTGAAGGGTCTTGTTAACCTGTAGAAGCCCTGGGTAGCTTGTAAAGGGTATAGTTAACCTGTGGAAGGCCTGGTGGGCTAGTATAGGGTCTGGTTAACCTGTGGAAAGGTTGGTGGTCTTGTAAAGGGTCTGGTTAACCTGTGGAAGGCCTGGGCAGCTTGTGAAGGCTCTGGTTAACCTGTGGAGGCCCTGGGTAGCTTGTGAAGGGTCTGGATAACCTGTGGAAGGCCTGGTGGGCTTGTGAAGGCTTTGGTTAACCTGTGGAAAGCATGGTGGGCTTGTAAAGGCTCCCCTGTGGGAGCCCTGGGTAGCTTCTGAAGGCCCTGGTTAACCTGTGGAAGGCCTGGGTAGCTTGTGAAGGGCTCTGGTTAACCTGTGGAAGGCCTGGTGGGCTTGTAAAGGCTCTGGTTAACCTGTGGAAGGCCTGGTGGGCTTGTAAAGGCCCTGGTTAACCTGTGGAAGGCCTGGGTAGCTTGTGAAGGGTCTGGTTAACCTGTGGAAGGCCTGGGTAGCTTGTGAAAGGTCTGGTTAACCTGTGGAAGCCCTAGATAGCTTGTAATGGCTCTGGTTTACCTGTGGAAGCCCTGGGTAGCTTGTGAAGGGTCTGGTTAACCTGTGGAAGCCCTGGGTAGCTTGTGAAGGGTCTGCTTAATCTGTGGAAGGCCTGGGCAGCTTGTAAAGGGTCTGGTTAACCTGTGGAAGGCCTGGGCAGCTTATGAAAGGTCTGGTTAACCTGTGGAAGGCCTGGGTAGCTTGTGAAGGGTCTGGTTAACCTGTGGAAGGCCTGGGCAGCTTGTAAAGGGTCTGGTTAACCTGTGGAAGGCCTGGGCAGCTTGTAAAGGGTCTGGTTAACCTGTGGAAGGCCTGGTGGGCTAGTATAGGGTCTGGTTAACCTGTGGAAAGGTTGGTGGTCTTGTAAAGGGTCTGGTTAACCTGTGGAAGGCCTGGGTAGCTTGTGAAGGCTCTGGTTAACCTGTAGAGGCCCTGGGTAGCTTGTGAAGGGTCTGGATAACCTGTGGAAGGCCTGGTGGGCTTGTGAAGGCTTTGGTTAACCTGTGGAAAGCCTGGTGGGCTTGTAAAGGCTCCCCTGTGGGAGCCCTGGGTAGCTTCTGAAGGCCCTGGTTAACCTGTGGAAGGCCTGGTGGGCTTGTAAAGGCTCTGGTTAACCTGTGGAAGGCCTGGTGGGCTTGTGAAAGGTCTCGTTAACCTGTGGAAGCCCTAGATAGCTTGTAATGGCTCTGGTTTACCTGTTGAAGGCCTGGGTAGCTTGTGAAGGGTCTGGTTAACCTGTGGAAGCCCTGGGTAGCTTGTGAAGGGTCTGCTTAACCTGTAGAAGCCCTGGATAGCTTGTGAAGGGTCTGGTTAACCTGTGGAAGGCCTGGGTAGCTTGTAAAGGGTCTGGTTAATCTCTAAATGACTGTTACAATGTTCAGACTGCCATAATTCTTAAATGACTCAATTTGTGAGCAGCTGGTGAATCTGTGTGTGTGTGTGTGTGTGTGTGTGTGTGTGTGTGTGTGTGTGTGTGTGTGTGTGAGAGAGAGAGAGAGAGAGAGAGAGAGAGAGAGAGAGAGATTGTGTGAGTGTGTGTGTACTACTACTACTACCACCACCATCACCACCATCACCAGCACAAAAGAATTCAAAGGAAGAAACAAAACCACAGCCCCAAACAAACAGACAAACAAACAAACACCACAGCAAGTGACCTCACCAGGGCCACAGCATTCAGTGAGGGGTCAATCTAGTCACAGAAAGGTCACAGGAAGGTCACAGCGAGGCCTAACCTAACCTTACTTGTTCAAACACACACACACACACACACACACACACACACACACACACACACACACACACACACACACACACACACACACACACACACACACACACATCTCTCTCTCTCTCTCTCTCTCTCTCTCTCTCTCTCTCTCTCTCTCTCTCTCTCTCTTCCATTGAGATGTGTATATATTAATATAAGTGTGTGTGTGTGTGTGTGTGTGTGTGTGTGTGTGTGTGTGTGTGTGTGTGTGTGTGTGTACTTTTTCCTTACATAGAGAGAGAGAAAGTTATTATTATTATTTTCATTCTTCTTCTTGTTCTTCTTCTTCTTCTTCTTCTTCTTCTTCTTCTTCTTCTTCTTCTTCTTTTTTCGTAATATTGTTCCTATTATTATTGTCCCTATTATTATTATTATTATTATTATTATTATTATTATTATTATTATTATTATTATTATTATTATTATTATTATTGTGACAGCATTTAATCGCATAATTTCCGAGGCTGTGTGTGTGTGTGTGTGTGTGTGTGTGTGTGTGTGTGTGTGTGTGTGTGTGTGTGTGTGTGTGTGTGTGCGTGCGTGCGCGCGTGTGTGCGTGCGTGCGTGCGTGCGTTCCATTCCGTCTAACGCATTTATTTTTTTTACTTTAGAGAGAGAGAGAGAGAGAGAGAGAGAGAGAGTCATAGAAAACGAGTATTATTTCAACCGGTACTTAAATATTTCTGTAATTATTTACTTAACAAACGTGTACTTAAGTGTTGGTGTGTGTGTGTGTGTGTGTGTGTGTGTGTGTGTGTGTGTGTATGTGTGTGTGTGTGTGTGTGTGTGTGTGTGTTTTGGTGATAAGAGACTAGCGATTATTTCTTTAATATGTGTGTGTGTGTGTGTGTGTGCGTGTGTGTTCATAATATTTATCTAGTCAATCCTGAAGACGCATCTAGTCCCTCTGAGAATTCAAACACAAAGACACACAAACGACAAACAAATGGAACTGGCCAGTCAAATCAGCTGTTAATGTTTAGAAGTTAGAGAGTGTTTAGTAAGGGTGGGTGGTAGGGGGGGAGGAGGAATTAAATAAGGGTGTTTTTTTTTATTTCAAGTTTAAAAAGAAAACAGAAAAAAAAAAAACTTTTAGATGTTATTGGAAGGTGTTTTGTGGTTTATTTATTTTTATTTTTTTTGTACGATAATTTACGTTTTGGGATACGATTTATTTTTATTTTTTATTTATTTTTTATTTTTTTATTTATTTATTTTTTTTTTTAATGTGTGTACGATAGTTTACGTTTTTTAGATGCGATTTATTTTATTATTTGTTTGTTATTTTTTTTTAATGTGTGTGTACGATAGTTTACGTTTTGGGTACGATTTTATTTATTTTATTTATTTTTTATTTATTTATTTTATTTTTTTACGTGTGTGTACAATAGTTGGTGTTTGGGTATGATTGCTTTTAAACGCACATGTACGATTGTTTGTGTTTTGTGTACGATTATTATTATTATTATTATTATTATTATTATTATTATTATTATTATTATTATTATTATTACATGTGGGTACGATAGTTTGTGATTTGGGTACGATTCTTTTTACAATGAACATGTACGATAATTTGTTTTGGGTAGGAATTATTATTATTATTATTATTATTTGGTATTTTTCTATTTGTTTATATGTATTCCTTGATTTTAGATTTATGAGTGAAGAAATATGATCAATACAAAAAATATATATATATTACGAGATTGAAAGGCATTTTAAGAAAGAAATATGTAGAGATTATTAAACAAATTCCGTCGATCTTAAGGTTACAAAAAAAAAAAAAAACAGCAATAATGAATGAGATACAGAGAAATTAAAGAGATTTGAAAGCGGCAGAAGTTTGGCATTTTTAGAAAGCTTGTTAAGTACCTAAATTTTAAGTAAGTAATTTAAGTGTGTTGTAGTAATGTAAAGTGAGATAGGGATGGAGTGAAGAGAATTATATTATTATTATTTTTTTTTCTTAGTGATTTAGTGAATATTATTATTATTATTATTATTATTATTATTATTATTATTATTATTATTATTATTAGTTATGTTGAATATTACGAAAAAATAAATGGGCTGATTTAGTAAAGACGGTCAATTATTTTAAATACACATAATTTTAAAGAAAACGTAAATTATAGCCATTTTTTTAAGTAATAAAAAGAAAAAAAGAAAACGGATTAATTGAATGATGTTATAAAAAAAATGGAAATTTGATCAGATAAATAACTTAGAAAAATATAGAAACACAAATAATTTAGAAGCTTAAATTATGTCAAGAAATAAGTGGAAAAATTAAAGAAATACGAATAATTCTGAAAAATAGACGTATTTAAACAGTTCAGAAAATTTTTATGAAGGAAATCATTTGAAAAATAAATATATATTGACTTGAAAATCATAAAATAGTCATAATAATAATAATAATAATAATAATAATAATAATAATAATAATAATAATAATAGTGAAGGAAAATAAGAAAATAAGAAAAGTGAATAATTTTGAAAGACGAATGAAGGAAAATAAAAAAAGAATGAATAATTTTGAAAGACGAATGAAGGAAAATAAAAAAAGAATGAATAATTTTGAAAGACGAATGAAGGAAAATAAAAAAAGAATTAATAATTTTGAAAGACGAAAGAAAAAAAATAAGAGTGAACAATTTTGAAAAACGAACGAAAATATAGAAAAAAATAAGTCGAGAGAAAAAAGAAGAAAATTAATATAAAAAATAGATTAGAAAAAATACACCTGAACTTAGAAAACAAACAAACAAACAAACAAACCACGCATAATTTTCAAAACACAAAATAATTGATGTACACAAAAACAAAAAAAAAAACAAAACAAACAACAGAAATTACTTAGTAAAATAAGAAGCTTGATAATACTTAAACCGTGTGTGTGTGTGTGCGTGTGTATGTATGTATGTATATGGGAAGCTGTAACAAACAAACAAACAAACAAACAGAGGAATTTATAGGAAGCCTGTATAACAAACACACACACAAACAAACAGGAAATACACACAAAATACTACACAGGTGTTTTTCAGGTGTGTGAATGTGTGTAGCAGGCTTGTATGGGGACACGAACACACACACACACACACACACACACACTGTAAAGCGTAAGTGTGTTTTTGGCAGGTGTGTGTGTGTTTGTGTGCGTAGAAGGCATATCTGACGGGCCAGGTGTGTAACTGTGTGTGTTCTGCAGGTGTGTGTGTCTGTAGAAGCTTATCTGAGGGGCCAGATGTGTTTAATCAAGTGTAGGTGTGTTCTGCAGGTGTGTAGTGTTGTGTTAGTTAGTCTTGCCCTGTTCGGTTAGCTGGCAGGTGTGGAAATGTTGGAGATTACGTATTTAGGGTGTTTTTGGGGTGTTTAAGGGTGTTTAAGGGTGTTTTAAGGGTGTTTGTTGCTGTGGGTGTGTGTTTCATGTTTGTTTTGTTGTTTGTTTGTTTGTTTGTTCCTGTGATTCATCAGAAACTCCCTAAAATTTACCGTAATTCAAAAAAAAAACTTAAAATTTCTCGATTCACCAAAAAAAAACCCTAAAATTTCCCATAATTCACCAAAAACCTAAAATTTCCCACGATTCAGAAAAAAAAAACCCTAAAATTTCCCTTAATTCACGGGGGAAAAAACCCTAAAATTTCCCATAATTCACCAAAAAACCCTAAAATTTCCCATAATTCACCAAAAAAAAACCCTAAAATTTCCCACAATCCCTTAAAAAATCCTAAAAAATCTCTAAAAAACTAAATAAACCTTAAAACTCCTCAGAAAGACTTAAAACGCGTTAAAACAAACCCAAA
The DNA here is from genome assembly GCF_035594125.1 of Scylla paramamosain. Classification (NCBI taxonomy): domain Eukaryota; kingdom Metazoa; phylum Arthropoda; class Malacostraca; order Decapoda; family Portunidae; genus Scylla; species Scylla paramamosain. Next base: position 409,211 of record NW_026973737.1, read on the forward strand.
CAACCCTAAATTACCACTAAACAACTCAAAATGCCAAAAAGTCCCTTAAACGTACCTAAAACCCCTTAATGTCCCTAAAACTTCTTAAAACACCCTAAAATAACTTGAAACGCCCAAAAACGCTTCTAGAACCCTTAAACACGTCTCTAAACCCTTTTAAACATCCCTAAACCCCTTTAAACACCCTTAACCCTTAAAACACCCTTAAAACACCCCTTAAAACACCCGGAATAGCCACTCGCTCCACTATCTAGTCAGGGAACTCCCCACACCACTCACTAGTCACATCACGACCCGCGACCCGCCAGGAACCGTTGACCTGGTGACCTGATTTGACCTTGTGACCTCATATGGGGGGAGGAGGAAGAGGAGGGGGTTTAGAAGATTTTTTTTTATTTGTTTGTTTGATATATTTAAATTGTTGTTATTATTGGCTGTATAGTAGTTAAGTTTGTTTTTGTATGTATTTATTTGATTATATATTTTTTTTATTATTTTTTTTTAAGTTTTCAGTCTTTGTTTATTTATTTATTTGTTTATTTGTTTATTTACTGAAGAGCAGATGAGGGGACCTGCTTCACATGCACTATGCGGTGAGAGAGAGAGAGAGAGAGAGAGAGAGAGAGAGAAGGGATGACCAAGAGAGAGGGGGTGATGAAGAGAGAGAGAGAGAGAGAGAGAGAGAGAGAGAGAGAGAGAGAGAGAGAGAGAGAGAGAGAGGGGATGACGAAGAGAGAGAGAGGGAGATGACCAAGAGAGAGAGAGAGAGAGGGGGATGAACCAAGAGAGAGAGAGAGGGGGGGGCGATGAACCAAGAGAGAGAGAGAGAGAGAGAAAGAAAGAGGAGATGACGAAGAGAGAGAGAGGGGAGGGTGAAGAAGAGAGAGAGAGAGAGAGAGAGAGAGAGAATATAACCTAACCTAACCTAACCTAACCTAACTTAACAGGGAAAGCTGGAAGATGGCACAGAATTCGACAGCAGTTACCCTCGAGGACAACCCCTGACCTTCACGCTGGGGTCAGGTCAGGTCATCCGAGGCTGGGACCAGGGACTGATTGGGTGAGTAGTGGCAGTGGTGGTGGTGTATATTAGAGAGAGAGAGAGATAAAGATGTTATTTTCCCATATCTATCTCTATTTGACCTTCCTTTGTATTCCCCATGTGCTTCTGACGCCTTCACCCCACCCCGCCCCCCAAGGATGTGCGAGGGGGAGAAGAGGAAGCTTGTCATCCCCTCGGACCTCGGCTATGGAGCTTCAGGGGCGCCTCCAAAGATACCTCCCCACGCCACGCTGGTCTTCGAGGTGGAACTTGTCAAGATAGAGAGGAAAGAGGAGCTTTGAGGCTAATCTAGGGTGCGTGCAGGTGTGTGCGGGTGTGTGTGGGTGTCTGGTGGAGTGTGTGTGTCTGTGTGTCTGTCTGTGTGTGATTTTTCCCTTTCTGTAGAGGTTAACGGTATCTGTGTGTGTTTGTGTGTGTCTGTGGAGTTTTAAGGGTGTCTAGAGAGTACTCGTACTTAAAGGCTCCCTCACCCTTAACAAGTCTAGGGGTGTGTGTGTATGTGTGTGTGTGTTTATGGCTGGGAGAGGTCTTCAGTGTGTGTGTGTGTGTTTGTCTGTAAGGGTGACCAGCATAGCCAAGAGACTGCAAGGGTGTTGGAGAATGGTCAGGAAAAATTTTAAGGGTGTTTCTTTGTCACCCTGTTCAGTTTAAGGGTGTTTAATATGGTCAGGGAAAAATTTAAGGGTGTTTTTTGTCACCCTGTTCAGTTTAAGGGTGTTTAATATGGTCAGGAAAAATTTTAAGGGTGTTTTTCATTACCCTGTTCAGTTTAAGGGTGTTTAATATGGCCAGGAAAAATTTTAAGGGTGTTTTTTGTCACCCTGTTCAGTTTAAGGGTGTTTAATATGGTCAGGGAAAATTTTAAGGGTGTTTTTTGTCACCCTGTTCAGTTTTAGGGTGTTTAAAATGGTCAGAAATGTTTAAAGGGTGTTTTTTTTTGTCACCCTGTACAGTTTAGGGGTGTTTAATATGGCCAGGAAAAATTTTAAGGGTGTTGCTCATTACCCTGTTCAGTTTAAGGGTGTTTAATATGGCCAGGAAAAATTTTAAGGGTGTTTTTGTCACCCTGTTCAGTTTAAGGGTGTTCAAAATGGTCAGAAATGTTTAAAGGGTGTTTTTTGGTCACCCTGTTCAGTTTAAGGATGTTTAATATGGTCAGGGAAAATTTTAAGGGTGTTTTTTGTCACCTTGTGTACTTTTTAAGTGTGTGGGGGGAGTGCTAGCTGTAAGGGTGTGTGTTGTCACCCTGGCTGAGTCTTAAGGGTGTTTGTTAAGCCACCCTGTTCGATTAGTGTTAGTGTGTGTGTGTGTGTACGTGCATGTCTCACCCCAATACTTGTAATCATATTCTTTATAAATAAATTTTGTGTGTGTGTGTGTGTGTGTGTCAGGAACACACACACACACACACAAGAATGAGAGAGAGAGAGAGAGAGAGAGAGAGAGAGAGAGAGAGAGAGAGAGAGAGAGAGAGAGAGAGAGAGAGAGAGAGAGAGAGAGAGAGAGAGAGAGAATAACCACATCTACTACTACTGCTACTACCATTTGAAACAATAGATATACAAATAGTCTTATTAATAGTCAAGACATACACACACACAGGTGCATGTACACAAATATTACTACAGCTCATGGCAGTGTGTGGGTGTAGTAGGACAGACACAATCAAGTTGACAAGTATTGAGATAATTATCAAATATATATTATTATTATTATTATTATTATTATTATTATTATTACTTTTTTTTGTCATTGTTATGTCTAGGGTTTAAGTCAGTCTCTCTCTCTCTCTCTCTCTCTCTCTCTCTCTCTCTCTCTCTCTCTCTCTCTCTCTCTCTCTCTCTCTCTCTCTCTCTCTCTCTCTCTCTCTCTCTCTCTCTGTGTGCGTGTGTGTGTGTGTGTGTGTGTGTGTGTTTTTGAGTGCAATAAAAAGTCGTACATTACATATATATAGACACACACACACACACACACACACACACACAGTATAATTAAGCTTATCTTTATACATACAGAATACTGGTCATGATCTTTATAAACTTAACCTACACACACACACACACATATGAAACTATTACTTGTAGAGAGAGAGAGAGAGAGAGAGAGAGAGACTGTGTGTGTGTGTGTGTGTGTTGATCTATTCTTTATTTCAAGTTGTCTTAGTAAAATATTTCAAGTTGTATCAATATTGTCAAAAAAAAAAACTTAAATAATTAAAATATGTTGTTGTTTTGTATGAATTTGTCAAAGAAAATAAATAAATAAAATAAATTCATTAAACTGAAGACCACAAATGTACTTAAGCTGAATGATAAGAGGCAAATGATTATGAAGAAATGAAAAAAGTGAGAAAAATTATGAAAAAAGACAAATATACATTAAAAAAACTATGTGTGTGTGCAAAATATTCTGAAAAAATGGAAAAAAAAATTAAAATTATGAAAAAAAAACAAATATACTTAAAAAAAAACTTTGTGTGCAAAAGATTCCGAAAAAATGAAAAAAAAAGAAAATTATGAAAAAAACAAACATACTTAAAAAAAAACTTTGTGTGTGTGTGTGTGTGTGTGAGGAAATAAAAACTTTGATAATCTTAATGAAAATATCAGTGTTTTTTTCCTGTTTAGTTTAAGAGGTGAAAATAATTGTAGCTTTAAATTGGATATTTCTCATTCATTCATTTGTTTGTTTGTTCTGAGCCTATAGAGGAAAACTTAGGCCTATACAGGGTGGGGGAAAAGGCTAGACAAGAGAGAAATTATGCACACACACACACACATACAAACAAACTGCTAGCCTCTCTCTCTCTCTCTCTCTCTCTCTCACACACACACACACACACACACAAGGAGGGAAAGCAGCCATATGTAAAAATTGATGTTTTAATTGTCTTTAAGTTTAGATCAAGTTGGGAGAGACAAATTTAATAAACTTAATGCTTACTGGAAATGTAAAACACACACACACACACACACACACACACACATTCTGTTTATGTTTTGTAATGTTCTGAAGTGAATGACGCTCAAATATTAGCCATAGGAGGTAGATTAGTTTATTTGTTTTGTGTGGAGTTTTGAAGGTTTATTTTGCAGTGGTTTGGATTTTATTGAAGGAAATGCGTCGCTGTGTAGGAGTTTCTGCTACGGAATTCCTCTGATGACCGTCCTTCTTCCGACTAAAAATGAATAATTACGATACTTTCCCTAGCCATTCAATGTGTGCAGTGGCTAAGTGGAGGGAGGATGTTGTCTTGCCCTCACTACAGTACTCGTTAGCAAGTTACTTCGCGCTCCGTTATCCCAGCCACCGCAAGTCCCATTAGTTGTCTAAGTGTTCTGGTCTCCCTGTCACTCATCAACAGAATCACGGCCTTTGGTGAACACACTGACATTGCTAATAAGATAGGAAGCTGCCACGCGTGATTTGGGAAATAGAATGTGATGTGATGTATTCGATATTAGCTACTGTTTTTGTTTTGTAATGCAGTTTAGTACAGAGCAGAAATTCGTGTTACCAAATGGTCCAGCGTCTTATTTTAACTTTTATAAATTTCTAGAGATCTATTTAGGTTTTCAGAGGTATTTTCGTGACTCTAGGAAAAAAAAGAATCCAGCTCTACGTGTTTCTTATGTAATTCAACTTATTACACAACAGGAATCCGTGTTATCATATCTTCCCGCGTCTTATCTGAACTTTTATCATGTTCTGGTCTGTTATTTAGGTTTTCAAAGGCATTTTCATGACTAGCACAAAAATCCATCTATTCTTGTTTGTTCTGTAATTTTTATATAACAGAAGAGAAACTCGTATCCTCAAACGATCTGGCGTCTTATCTTTCTTAATTTTTATCAGGTTCTAGTAGAAATTATGTACGTTTTTATGTTTCTGGGTAAAAAAGAAAAAATCTATCTTCCCTGTTTATTCTGTAATTCATTTAACTACAGCAGAACAAGAACAACATGCTAAAACATTCCGGTTGCGTTGCGAGAAGTTTTGTGGAACCGAGTTGTGAAATATTGTCTGCTGCTGACGTCCTTAAGCTTCACCTATATTGTAATAGCACGTTTTTCTTGATTTCTGGCCTGGTGTTCTAGAGTGTATGGTGTCTTATATAGGGAACAGTGAGAAAGGACCTTCACTCCTCTCCCTGTGGTTCAGTGGCTGATGTCTCTTCTTATTTTTTTTCTTCTCCCTCGTCACTCGGTCAAGAAAACACAGAGCCGCCCCTTTACAAGATAAAACCCCTCTGTAACCTGGCTTTGGTCTGTATGACATCAAATCGCTATACTCCCTCCCTTATCCACTCTTTAAATTCCCTTATACTCTTTACCCAATCTTAATAACCCTAGGAACACTTCAGCAATATAATATCTTAAGAGTCTTCTGTGGAATCAACTCAGACAGGTTGGAATTACTTGAATCGCGCTGACACACCTTCTCCTCACACTCCGTCTCTTAAACGTCCTTTAAATTCCCCTATACTCTTTACCCAAGCTTATTAACCCCACAGATATTTTCTTACTACAATATCTTAAGTCTAATACGTAATCATATCAGAGGCTGGAATTGTTTGAATTTCGCGCGAAAACATCCGCTCTTCAAACCATCTAAATTGTGTTATACTCCTTATCCAAGCCTACTAACCCTAGGAACACTTCAGAACTACAATATCTTAATAGTATAGTGCGGAATGATGCCTTTACACGCTTCAGTTACGCTCTAATAAACTCCTTTCAATAGCGAGAAAATATGAGCTGTCAAGTGAATGGCATCCACCATCACCATGACAACGGGTCGTGAACAGCCAATCCCAGCTCGCCATTTCATCCGGGACCTCAAGATGGCCACACTGATACAATATAGTTTAATTTCCAGCCAAGATGAGAGTTAACCGAGACATATATGGTGGATAAAAAGCTCTTAAAAATATGGGTGTTCCGAGGAAAGTATACCACTAGGGAATGTGGGTTACATTAGTAATGGAGGAATATTTTGAGAGCAGACGAAACTAAAGGTACAGTTACTAGTTAGTGTTTTTGTGTGTTTGTTTATGTGTGTGTCGTGGAGGAGTGATCTGTGCCTGACCATGTGGCTGTATAATGAACCAGGCGTGAGTATTCAGCATTTGACCAAACACACTCACGCAGAGACTGTCCCTTTAAACCTTCGTCCCTTTAAACCGTACCCAAATAAACGCTTTCGATTCGCGTAGGCAGACCAGGCTAGCTCTCTCTGACCGGGCCATGTGACGTATTTTTAGTCATATGGTCCTAGTGAGAGTAACCCGCCGGCTAGGGAGTCTAGGAGTGTTAACTGGTTATTTAACAGAGTAGAAGATGAGAGAGAGACTGGGATGTGTGATGGATGAGTGACAGGGAGAAGAAGGGTGTAATCTGTTTGACGTAAGGGTGACAGGCTGTGTGCGTCCGTGTGTACATGTATGTGGGTGGGTGTGGGTGACTGGGTGTGTGTGGTGGGTCAGTGTCCGTATGTATGTGTGTATTACCATTGTGAGACCCGCTCTGTGTGTGTGTGTGTGTGTGTGTGTAGGGAGGGAGAGACACGTGAGTAAAGAAGGGAGGATGGGGGTCAGGAAAGAGGAGGAGGAGGAAGAGGGCTGACTGGGTGAACCTCTTAAAGATAGTATTCAGAAATTACGTGTTTTCTTGGCTTCGCTGAGTCACTGTGTTAGGGAAGAGGAAGAGGAGGAGGAGGAGGAGGAGGATATAGAAGTGATATAAGCATAGGAAGGTTTTAAGTTAGTATTAAGTTAGTATTAGTATTAGTTAGTATTTTAAGTTAGTAGGTTAGGCTATGTAAGTTGAAGTGTATTAGATTGTAAGGCTAAGTAAGGTTAGGTTAGGTTAAGATAGTGTGTTAGGTTAGGTAAGTTAAGGATAGGTTAGACTAGCATAGTTTAGGTTATATTAGATGAATTTACATTAACTTGCATAGGTTAGATTAGATTAGATTAAAGTAAGATTTGGATGACATAGGTTACGTTAGATCATGTTAAGTTATAGCAGATTAATTAGGTTAGTTAAGGTAATTGAGTTAGCAAAGGTTGCATTAGGTTAAACTAGCATAAGTGAAGAAATTAAGTTAGATTAGGTGAGGAATTATTAGGTTAGATGAGAGGAGGTGAGGTTAGGTTAGGTGAGGTTTGGTTAGATTATGTTAGGTGAGGTTAGGTTAGGTTAGGTGAGGTGAGGTTTGGTTAAATTAGGTGAGGTGAGGTTTGGTTAGGTTAGGTGAGGTGAGGTTTGGTTAGATTACGTTAGTTGAGGTTAGGTTAGTTTAGGTGAGGTGAGATTAAGTTAGGTTACAGTGAGGCGTCTTGAAGTCATGAGAGACATTGGCAGGGGCGGAGGTGGTACCTTGCCAACTCCACCTGAGAGAGAGAGAGAGAGAGAGAGAGAGAGAGAGCAGAGGGGGGTCAGACTACTGTTTCATTTAAGGAGTCTTTAAAATTAGCTTCCCTATGTTAATGTGTTAGTTTTCATATTTATTGAGAGAGAGAGAGAGAGAGAGAGAGAGGCAATATGGTGTAAATAAAGGGACTAAAAATGTACTTCAAATGGCTTGATTCTCTCTCTCTCTCTCTCTCTCTCTCTCTCTCTCTCAATAAATATGAAAACTAACACCTTAACATAGGGAAGCCAATCTTCATCCTCATTTACTCCCGACCCCAACCATTGCTAATATAGACATCACTTTCATCCAGTTAGAAAATAAATCTTGTAAAATAACATTAGGTCTCGTCTATCATCCTCTAGTCCAGTCACCTGTTACGGACAAAAAAACTTTATGACCTTATTGCGGACATTTGTTGCGTTAATAATTGCATAATTATGGGGGATTTTAATTATCCAGTCACTCTCAAGACATCTTTATTCGTTCTACAGCCACATCCAGTCTTAGAACTGGGAAGAAATTGCAAAATGTATTCTTTTTCAATGCCAACTCTACGTCTTGTAGATGGTTATAAAGGAGACTGCATGCATTGCTTCTGATGCTTCTAATTGTTTTGTTTCACAGTGAAAGGCTTTAAGTGTAGTTGGAAAATGTCATAGGAAAAAATTGTAGTTAATATTGGATGCAAAATATCAAAGTAAGATTAGCTAAAGAATTTTTAACGTTGGGAATAGTAATCCATTTATATATATATATATATATATATATATATATATATATATATATATATATATATATGGGAGTATATTTTTTGTAACAGTGTGAATGATAAGATTCCATTTTTCAGTGTTGCCACGGTGACGGTGGTGGTGGGCATGATACAGATGCGGGAGGTGGAGTTTGTGCCCGATAGAGACATGCAGCTGGACAAATTGTGTTGGTCATTGGTCAGACTGGAGTTTACATGTGTACCTCCTTCACCATCATTGGTGGACACTTCACCATGAGTGTTAGTGAAATGTGCTCTCTTTCTTACTTTATTTGTATATCAGAAAAATTTAAGGCCAGTTAGTTGTCTAGACTATAAGTTTTAAAATGAAAAAATAAATCTACATATTTTTTTAAAAGCAAACAGTTAAGGCATTGTAAAGTAAAAGTCAAAATATATTTTGGTTATTATTTTTTTTTTGCAATCAATTACTTTCATGTATAATGAAATAAATACATTTATCAAACTTAATATCATATTTAATAACAGCTAGAGGTACCAATTTGCAGATGTCTATGGAAAATTTGTATGATAATCTTGTGGCCAACAAAAAAGGATACAATGAATGATGACTTATTATTGTAAGAAATCTTTCAGAGTTGTTGTTGTGTACTTCCACATTCCATGGAGACAGGTTTTTCCTTCACTTTTCAGCATTTAAAAATGTGATAATTTCAACAGGATGCTTGAGCTGTCACGGTGCTGCTGCTGCTGTCTGCCATCATCACCCTGACACAGACCACCCTGCAGACCACCTTCATCCTGGGTGCCACACGTCACTGCTGCTACAACTCAGAGCAACTGGAGCGCAAGCCAGGAAGGGAGATGGTAACTCCTCACTTAATTTGTTGTTTATTTGAGGGCCTAATGACAGACACATAATGGAATGAGTATTTGTGAATGTTTGTTTATATCTAGATACAGCATTCACATATCTTTTAAGTGCCACCTTCCAAAAACAATGTCAGCCAGAAAAATAACTGATGAATCTAATTACATTTCAAGTCAAAAAGTTTTCCTTTAACCACTTTGCTCCAGATGCTTAAAAACATGCGTTGCTCACATACATGGTGTCACGTAGGCTCGTGAGTGGTAACTTATCTAATTTCTAATAATTTCTAATATAATTTCTGTGTGTGTGTGTGTGTGTGTGTGTGTGTGTGTGTGTGTGTGTGTGTGTGTGTGTGTGTGTGTGTGTTTTATGTATGAGTGACACTGGCCAAGGGCAACAAAAATCCAATAAAAAAAATATGCCCACTGAAATGGCAGTCCCATAAAAGGGTCAAAGCAGTGGTCAAAAGTTGATGAATAAGTGTCTTGAAACCTCCCTCTTGAAGGAATTCAAGTCATAGGAAGGTGGAAATACAGAAGCAGGCAGGGAGTTCCAGAGTTTACCAGAGAATGGGATGAATGATTGAGAATACTTGTTAACTCTTGCATTAGAGAAGTGGACAGAATAGGGGTGAGAGAAAGAAGAAAATCTTGTGCAGCGAGGCCGTGGAAGGAGGGGAGGCATGCAGTTAGCAAGATCAGAAGAGCAGTTAGCATGAAAATAGCGGTAGAAGACAGCTAGAGATGCAACATTGCGCTGGTGAGAGAGAGGCTGAAGACAGTCAGTTATGTTTGTGTGTGTGTGTGTGTGTGTGTGTGTGTGTGTGTGTGTGTGTGTGTGTGTGTGTGTGTGTGTGTGTGTGTGTGTGTGTGCGCTGATGCAGCTGAGAAGGTTGCCTTATGATAATTATTGACAAATGAAGGTAATAGATGCGCATGTCATTACTACTTTTATAAGTGTGTGTGTATGTGTGTGTGTGTTATGTACACACACACACACACACACAAAGAGAAGTAATAGACACGCATCCTTTACCTTCATTCATCAATAATTGTCATAAGACGACCTTCCAAGCTGCATCATTACACACACACACACACACACTTACACACCACGTAGTGTAGTGGTTAGCACGCTCGGCTCACAACCAAGAAGGCCCAGGTTCGAATCCCGGGCACGGTGAGGCAGATGGACAAGCCTCTTAATGTGTAGCCCCAGTTCACCTAGCTGCAACGAGGTACAGGATGTAACCCGAGGTGATGTGACTTCGCTGCCCCAGTGTGTGGTGTGTCATTGGCCTCAGTCCTACCCAAAGATCAGTCACCATGAGCTCTGAGCTCTTACACACACACACACACACACACACACACACACACACACACACACACACACACACACACACACACACACACACACACACACACACAGAGAGAGAGAGAGAGAGAGAGAGAGAGAGAGAGAGAGAGAGAGAGAGAGAGAGAGAGAGAGAGAGAGAGAGAGAGAGCAAAATGGCAATGAATGAAACAGGGAGGAGGGGGAACTGTGTGTGAATGAAAACATCATCTACGTGAAACATTTGATTGATTATAAAGCACATGTGCATCATATATAGTCATGAATGTGGAGGAACAGCGGAGTGAGTGATCAACCACAGAAAGGAGGAGAGAGTTGGACATGCGGAGAGAATGGAAGGGGAACAATTTGAGAAG
>NW_026973737.1:422500-447500 GCF_035594125.1 Scylla paramamosain
CAAGTCATAGGAAGGTGGAAATACAGAAGCAGGCAGGGAGTTCCAGAGTTTACCAGAGAAAGGGATGAATGATTGAGAATACTTGTTAACTCTTGCTTTAGAGAAGTGGACAGAATAGGGGTGAGAGAAAGAAGAAAATCTTGTGCAGTGAGGCCATGGAAGGAGGGGAGGCATGCAGTTAGCAAGATCAGAAGAGCAGTTAGCATGAAAATAGCGGTAGAAGACAGCTAGATATGCAACATTGCGGCGGTGAGAGAGAGGCTGAAGACAGTCAGTTATGTTTGTGTGTGTGTGTGTGTGTGTGTGTGTGTGTGTGTGTGTGTGTGTGTGTGTGTGTGTGTGTGTGTGTGTGCGCTGATGCAGCTGAGAAGGTTGCCTTATGATAATTATTGACAAATGAAGGTAATGGATGCGCATGTCATTACTACTTTTTAAATGTGTGTGTATGTGTGTGTGTTATGTACACACACACACACACACACACACACACACACACACACACACACACACACACACACACACAAAGAGAAGTAATAGACACGCATCCTTTACCTTCATTCATCAATAATTGTCATAAGACGACCTTCCCAGCTGCATCATTACACACACACACACACACACACACACACACACACACACACACTTACACACCACGTAGTGTAGTGGTTAGCACGCTCGGCTCACAACCAAGAAGGCCCAGGTTCGAATCCCGGGCACGGTGAGGCAGATGGACAAGCCTCTTAATGTGTAGCCCCAGTTCACCTAGCTGCAATGAGGTACAGGATGTAACCCGAGGTGATGTGGCTTCGCTGCCCCGGTGTGTGGTGTGTCATTGGCCTCAGTCCTACCCAAAGATCAGTCACCATGAGCTCTGAGCTCTTACACACACACACACACACACACACACACACACACACACACACACACACACACACACACACACACACACACACACACAGAGAGAGAGAGAGAGAGAGAGAGAGAGAGAGAGAGAGTGAGAGAGAGAGAGAGAGAGAGAGAGAGAGAGAGAGAGAGAGAGAGAGAGAGAGAGAGAGAGAGAGAGAGAGAGAGAGAGAGAGAGAGCAAAATGGCAATGAATGAAACAGGGAGGAGGGGGAACTGTGTGCGAATGAAAACATCATCTACGTGAAACATTTGATTGATTATAAAGCACATGTGCATCATATATAGTCATGAATGTGGAGGAACAGCAGAGTGAGTGATCAACCACAGAAAGGAGAGAGTCGGACATGCGGAGAGAATGGAAGGGGAACAATTTGAGAAGATAAGCATGCAAATACATAAATATAAGGTGGAATAGCAGTGTTTGGTGGGAAGATGAAAGAGAGATGCCTGTTTATGAAGCAAAATGGTTGTGCAAGAGAGGAAAGATTGGAAAACCATTCCCACCAAAGCCAACAGACCTTACACCATATTTTTACAAACCACAGCATCTCTATTCATCCATTCTGTGTGTCTTCTATTTTTTTCTCCATGCTTACTCTGTTGTGGGTCTCTGGACTGGAGTACATCAGAGAAAGTTGACACAGACTTGTATATAAGAGGATGTTGTCTGTAACTAATGCTATGGGGACATATTGCAAGTCTGTGGGATGTAGTGAATGAATAAGTGTGTCCTCTATAGCATACTTAAAAACCACACACACACACACACACACACACACACACACACACACACACACACACACACACACACACACACACACACACACACACACACACACACACACACACACACACACACACACGCACGCACGCATGCACCCACCCACACACCCACACACACACCCACACACACACCCACACACACACCCACACCCACACACACACACACACACACACACACACACACACACACACACACACACACACACACACACACACACACACACACACACACACACACTATTTCCTAACCCTTGCCTGAAACAAATTAAAAACTTTTATCCTTCTCCAATCACATTTTAATTTTCTACTTACAGTCACAATCCCACAGTATATGTAGTTAATTTCAACTTTACTTTCAGGTTACCTTCTTGTTGATGTGCAATCTTGCTATGTGGGCGATGAACACCTCTGAGACATCACGAGCAGATGCCCATCCAGCACAGCTCAACTTGTATGGAATCTGGACCTGGACCATCATATCAATGCCACTGCCTTTGATATGTGTTTGATATGGCTTCTATTGCTTTCAAGTGACCATCTGCCTCTGTGAAATATGGAAGATCTTACAAGCTCAAGCATGAGTATTAAGCAAGTTATAGGAATGCTAGTATGAGTGTGGTGTGTCTGAATTAGCTGTCAGAGTATTGTAAATATTATTACTTAGTCTTCCCAGTTATGAAATTAAGAACAGTTGTGAAGTTTGCTTTAAAACCCTTCATTAACTTTGCCACAAAAACACTTTTACATGTTATCAAAAGTGTGTAACTGTTATGATGTGTGCATATATATCATTACTACAGAAGAATCTGGAATTTCCCCTCAGATTACTTTAATGAATGAAGCTTGAGTTCACAGATGTGTGGTTTGTCAATTTCACCTGTATTCTCTCCTCTATGGCAGTCTGTTCTGGCAAAGTTTCATTTGTCAAAAGCATTACAGTTTGTAAATGATGTGTCTTCATATGCCTTCACTAGCAATTATGAATTACATTGTGGTCATGGGTTTTGTTCTTTTAATACAGTTGCCTCAAGATATTCTGAGCTTTACAATGCTGTCTTTAGTACACTGCAAGAAAATACAGAAATTTCATGTGGCAACATTTATTTTTAAAACATTATTTATTACTTTTAAAAATAGCAATGTGGGGCTTCCTTAATGCAAATAGTCTTGCCCCAAAAAACTTGTGATGTCAAACACTAACTTCTCTTAACACAGCACAACCAAAACCACTCAAAATTATACATTAATTTTTTTTATAGAGCAACATGTGTGGAAAGTGCTACCAGAAATATTTGCATAACAAATATTTGGTTCTGGACCTTAGCACTTATACAGTACTGCACTAACTTACACACAAGGTTAATTAATGATGTAATACTCAGGTGAAGCTGGATTTTCAAAAGACTGATCAATATTTTTTCCCAGATGTCATTTTTATGCAGCTGACTGAAGGAGAAAACACTGCAAAGCTCACAGTATTCTTCTTAAATCTTACTAAAATGTATGCGCATCACTTTCTGATTTCACCCCAATGGCACACAAACCAAAATTCATGGGTATGGAGATGGCTGGACTACTTCCTGTGGCCACCCCTGTTATATCTTAATTTCCCACTGTCTTTCCTGTGTGCTGGTTAAGCTACTCACTGCTGAAGTCCCTGGAAACTAGGTAGAATAATTTAGAATGACATGGTTAAGTTAATGCTGATAAAATCTCATTTGTAATATTCAGGAAGATTGAATTATTCTTCCTCTGTTGAAGCAAATGATATAACATTGACTAGAAGCTTTCACAATATTTATAAGCTTTCTTGTATCAGAGATCTTTTGAAAATCCAACCATTAATTTGTAAATACTTGTATAGTGTAGCTGGCATGAGGGTTGCAGTCTTCATTATTTACTAGTGGACAAGCAACAAGTGATGGTGTGGCTCTGAGCCACTGTAGTAGGGATGTTATGGTCAAACCTCCATACATTACTGTCTCTATCCAGTATGAGACCGGTGTTCAAGAAGCACAAGCATGTGCTGAATAACAAGAAGCCGGCGTGGCTCAAGAGGAAGAGTGAGTAGGACGAGAAAAAACAGAACAAATAAATCCCCTACACGTGTTGTCTCCATTGACACAAGCCATGAAAAGCTTGTCCATCTCTGAGTGCTAAGGAGCAGTGTGTTCAACTGATGATGTGGAAACTTGAGACAGCCAATCATTTAATGGACTTTAGTAGGTTTTGTCACCAGTCTTCTGTGTGTCACTCACTACATTTTGAAATTTTTACTTGTTCTATTTAATTTTGTGTGTATGTACACAATGTTTATGGTCAATAAACTATTTATAAAAACTATTTATCTGTGTAAGATAAAAGCAGTTATTATTATTATTATTATTATTATTATTATTATTATTATTATTATTATTATTATTATTATTATTATTATTACATATTTTCCTTGTATTTAAATATTATTATTATTATTATTATTATTATTATTATTATTATTATTACATTTTCCTTGTATTTAAATATTATTATTATTATTATTATTATTATTATTACATATTTTCCTTGTATTTAAATATTATTATTATTATTATTATTATTATTATTATTATTATTATTATTACATATTTTCCTTGTATTTAAATATTATTATTATTATTATTATTATTATTATTATTATTATTATTATTATTACATATTTTCCTTGTATTTAAATATTATTATTATTATTATTATTATTGTTATTATTATTATTATCATGCATTTTCTTGTATATAAATAAAATACTGTAACTGATTTTTTTTTTTTTTATCCATTTAGACACTCTCTCTCTCTCTCTCTCTCTCTCTCTCTCTCTCTCTCTCTCTCTCTCTCTCTCTCTCTCTCTCTCTCTCTCTCTCACTCGAATAAAATGACTGGTGAGGAACTCATTAAAGTGCTAAAAATTCCATTAAACTACGAGAAATAAGACGAATAATTATTATTTACCTAATAACACAAACAAGGAATAATAAACAAAACTTAAGCCAGAAAACACGAAAAGATAAAACTATCATATCAAGAAATACGTAGTTTTAAAAAATCATGAATATCAAATAAATAGCTCACATATAATCAATAAACACGTAAGGAACAGTAAATAAACAATTAAGCCCCTTCATTGCAAGGGCCAGAGTCGGAAAGTAAAAAAAAAAAAAAAAAAAAAAAAAAAAAAAAAAAAAACTAAAGTACCGAGACTAAAACATAGGGAATTAGACAAATGACAATTAATAAGCACATAAGGAATAATGAATAAACAAAAATTAAGCCAGGAAGACTATTATAATTATTGCAAGGAGATAGAGATAAATATGTACGTGTATGTGAATTCGAGGTTAAAATGCTCAAATCTAGCCAATAGCACGACAATAGCAGGACATAAGTGAAGGTGTTCCTCAAGGCAGGGAAGGTGGGGGGAGGGGGGGTTGGCTATAAACTATTGGGGGGATAACAGTTCCAATGACTATTAAGTAATGACGCATCCAGTTTGGCGTGTGTGTATTTTTCGCGTTGTGATAATTTAAAGGTTTTCTCGCGTTTTTATTTTGATTTATTGATTTATTTTATTTATTTATTCATTTATTTTGGCAGGTGTTATATTTGTTGAGTGTTTTAAGTATAACTGAGGCTCATTGCATCAAAACTCCATCCATAACCTTCGTGGGACGGTTCAATTTGGCAAGGTTTTTTTTTCGCATTTTGGATTTCGTAGTAAATTATGCATTTTCTCATATTTTTCTTTGCTGGTATTGTTTTCATTAAATTACTATAAGATTACTGTGTGTACTTGCTTAAATATTATTGCTTCTTTATATTAGATATCGTATTAAGAGAGAGAGAGAGAGAGAGAGAGAGAGAGAGAGAGAGAGAGAGAGAGAGAGAGAGAGAGAGTTAATCTACTGCTTGATAGCTATCATTTACTTCTCATTCCCTGAGTGAATCTGCTTAAATGCCACATTAATAAGACCTAAATTGCGTTTAGGAAAGTGTACAACAGGCAGAAGTACAAGTAACATGTTATTTTGCGTTCAGAAAGACGAAATGAATAGTAAATCAACTTACGGGGTCATAACAATTACACCACCAGATAATTCACAGCTAAAAGCAACAAATACATGAATAATCCTGTAGAACTCCCTTCGACTCCATATACGACTGGAAAGTTGGGGCGCCTTTCCCCCCACCCTCCACTACCACGCCTTCTTTTCTTAATCAGCCAGTCAAGCAATAAATCAATCCCTTCGTGAATCATACCCATTTCCAGGTGTCACCCCCACCCCTAGATCTCTCATTCTGTCACGTATGAACAAGTACAAAGGGCAAGCCAGCTGTCTCTTTTAATATTCTTGCCTGAAATAAGATTACAAATGAGGGTCTATTAATCATCCATTAAATAATCCATTTTTATTGCTTTCTCATTCTTCTTCCTCTGTGTATTGTTAAATTGGATGGTTATATCATTGTCCCTTCCTGTGTTTTAGTGTGCCATTACCTGTCCTCTCTTCCAGCCGATATTTAGTTTGTACTAAAATAGACTGGCATAACTTTACAATTTATACACAAATAACAACATAAACCAATAATGCATTGATATTATGCATGATAGGAGTGGACATTTCCACTCTACATCATTAATGAATGCATGATGAGACGCACACTATTACAAAGCTAAAGAGTTCAATACAAACACTCAATAACAATTTCAATAACTTTATTAAAAATAGCAATCTTTATAAATCATGAAACCAGAAAACTTTAAGAACCTGGGGCTATAATATCAAATGCACAATAATGCAAACACTTTTTACACACACACACACACACACACTCTTTAATGATATTTCTTAATATACAGTATAATTCCAAACAGAGAGAGAGAGAGAGAGAGAGAGAGAGAGAGAGAGGGAGAGAGAGAGAGAGAGAGAGAGAGAGAGAGAGAGAGAGAGAGAGAGAGAGAGAGAGAGAGAGAGAGAGAGAGAGAGAGAGAGAGAGAGAGAGAGAGAGAGAGAGAGAGAGAGAGAGAGAGAGAGAGAGAGAGAGAGAGAGAGAGAGAGAGAGAGAGAGAGAGAGAGAGAGAGAGAGAGAGAGAGAGAGAGAGAGAGAGAGAGAGAGAGAGAGAGACTCAAATTCCACCTTCTGAAATGATTGGGTTAGGTTACCTTAGGCTGTGTCTGTAGTAAGGGACCACATCTGTACATGAGGTCTGATCACTGCCAGATATAACTAATATTTCTTCAACACTTTCATGAACAGCAGTGAAAGAGAAAACATTAAGAGGAGGAGGAGGAGGAGGAGGAGGAGGAATAAGACATACAAGGAAACAGGAATAATAGAAGGAAGACAAGGAGGAGGAGGAGGAGGAGGAGGAGGAGGAGGAGGAGGAGGAGGAGGAGGAGGAGGAGGAGGAGGAGGAGGAGGAGGAGCTGCTCATAGGACTGTGTAGATACAAATGAAAGGAAGAATAAGGCTGTGGCTGTGGATGACTTCATTTAGTTTGGCAAGCTAGATTAAGACCAGCAGTGTGGAGGATACAAAACAAACAAACACTCACACACACACACACACACACACACACACACACACACACACACACACACACACACACACACACACACACACACACACACACACACCCTAACCTGTATATACAAAGACAGTGGGCAGGCTTCACACACTGCCTTTAACAATCAGCATCTCTCTCTCTCCTGGAAGTTAAATTTATCAAAAAACTCAAAGAAATCTTGGTAGAGACTTCAGTGAATCTGTGCTCCTGATGGTGGTGGTGGTGGTGGTGGCAGTGGTGATGGTGGTGGTACTTGGAACACTGGCTCTCTTGTCCCCTCATCCACATTCTGAGAGAGAGAGATAGAGATGGTTAGATTAGGTAGGTACTTAGTTACATAGATTGAGATAGAGAGATAGATAAATGGTTAAACAAAGTTAAATAGACTGAGAGATAGATGGTTAGATTAGGTAAACAGATAGACATTGAGACAAGCAGAGATAGGCCTAGTTAGGTTAGGTCCAGCAGATACTTAGATAAATGGGTAAACTGAGAGATTAATAGATAAAATAACAGACAGATAAATAAGCAGAGCCTGCAAAACTATCACTAATATTATGAAAAAAAACCCTTGAACACCCTAAGGCCGGGCGCACATTGAGACGCAGGCAACACAGGCGACACAGCACAGAGCAGGGCAGAAAACTGCATCTCACCGGTTTAAACCTAAGCACACATATTGACACGCAGGACAGCACAGCACAGATGCAGACCTGTGCCGGCCAGCGCGACGCAGTCGTTCGAACGCAGTTTCCTGTGCCACGTGCGGCGCAGCTTGATAGCAACTTGCTCTTTAGTACTCACAATGTCGTCCACAGAGCAACTCATAGAGGCTGTTCGCCATCAAAGAGTGCTGTATGACACTAGTCATCCTGATTATATGAGAGGAACTTATAAGAACGAGTTATGGGCAAATTCTCCATGTGTTTTCCTCTTCTCCAAGTATTCACTCCTCCACACTGACCTCTTTGCTCTACAAATGTCATATAATAACATTACTTTCTCCAACTCGTTTTCTGAGTCGGAATCGGAACTAAGGTTTCCAAAGTAATTTTTGGCAACAGCCATGATCAACACTACCGCACAGGACGACAGCCTGCTTCTCAATGTGCGCACCACGCCTGTGCTGCGCTGTGCTGCCCTGCCCTGCCCTGCCCTGCGTCTGCCCTGCTCTGTGCTGCCCTGCGTCTCAATGTGCGCCTTGCCTAACAATTAAAAAATCATTAAAATACCAGAAATGAGGCAATTAGGCATTCAACAAACAAATTCTTCTATCTGTCTATGTCTAAACTTTGTAAAAATTAAAAAAATGACTTTAAATGTGTGTGGCCAGCTGTAGTAGTAGTAGTAGTAGTAGTAGTAGTAGTAGTAGTAGTAGTAGTAGTAGTAGTAGTAGTAGTAGTAGTAGTAGCCTTTCCACTAGGGGTTGAGAGAGCTATTAAGTGAAAGATAGGTGTCTGACTTACCTGATGTCACCTGGAGGGCTATTAAGGGCAGGAACACAGGAGGGCAGGTGTTCACAAGGCAGGTCAACACCACCAGTGTGAGGGGAAGTGTTTGGTGAGCCATACTGATGCTGCATTTGATTCCTGTGATGACCTGGGGGTGGGAAGCAGGTGGGAGGGGTGAGTGAGTGAGTGAAATCTGTCACTGTATACACACTGGGTATACAGTGAAGGTAGGACTCACTCATTGATGAATAACTGTGTGACTGAGTGACTGACTGACTGAATGACTGAGTGACATATCATATCCAAGATTGAAACTGTTATTGTCACACATAAAGGGAAGACTGAAGTTTAAAGATGCAAAGTAACTGTATTTAACATTGGCTGACATAGTGGAATAATACATTAGTGGAGAAAAATAGTGGATTCAGCAGGAGGAATAATATAAATAGACCAGACCAGCAGGAATAATATAAATATAGACAGTTGACCAGACAAATAGACAGTAATTACCTGCGGGTCGATGGCAGCCTGCAGTCATCACCGCTAATCCTTCCTGCATTTCTGAAGCTTGGCCGACTCAAATTCCACCTTCTGAAATGATTGGGTTAGGTTACCTTAGGCTGTGTCTGTAGTAAGGGACCACACCTGTACATGAGGTCTGATCACTGCCAGATATAAATAATATTTCTTCAACACTTTCATGAACAGCAGTGAAAGAGAAAACATTAAGAGGAGGAGGAGGAGGAGGAGGAGGAGGAATAAGACATACAAGGAAACAGGAATAATAGAAGGAAGACAAGGAGGAGGAGGAGGAGGAGGAGGAGGAGGAGGAGGAGGAGGAGGAGGAGGAGGAGGAGGAGGAGGAGGAGGAGGAGGAGGAGGAGGAGGAGGAGGAGGAGGAGGAGCTGCTCATAGGACTGTGTAGATACAAATGAAAGGAAGAATAAGGCTGTGGCTGTGGATGACTTCATTTAGTTTGGCAAGCTAGATTAAGACCAGCAGTGTGGAGGATACAAAACAAACAAACACTCACACACACACACACACACACACACACACACACACACACACACACACACACACACACACACACACACACACACACACACACCCTAACCTGTATATACAAAGACAGTGGGCAGGCTTCACACACTGCCTTTAACAATCAGCATCTCTCTCTCTCCTGGAGAGAGAGAGATCTGAATACATATGAAGGATCTGAATACATATGAGAGGGCATCAAATGTCAGGTTAAATCCTTCACTTCATATACAGAGCTTAAACCCATTTATTTATCTTTTTTTTTTTTCAATGCCTGCCCAAACTGAGATGCATCTTATAACCCCATATGTCTTATAAACTGTCAAATACAGTATTTTCTATTTTACAGTATTTTATCTTGTTCCAACAGGAAAATACTAATTTTACAGTATTTTATCTTGTTCCAACTGGAAAATACTAATTTTTTTGTCATTTTATATGCTAATGATGAAGTGCTTCAATGGCTGTCCTTCATCAATATCCTATGGTCACCTCCTCTCTCCAAACTAACCAACAAGAACTCATGCACTATACTTGGTTTGTGTAGTAACAAGAATTGTGGGAGCTGATCACAACACACTATGACCACTGACTACTTAAATGTGTATTCATTCACATAAACTATACTATATCTTAATTAATTGACTATCCATGCACAAAAACATAAAAAATAAATAAACAAATAAGTAAATAAACAGAAAAAGATTACTTTGTTATGCAACTCCATGGTTTCATATAAATTTCCCAGAGTAAAAGCAAGCATGACACACTCAGTATAATAGCATGTATATTACACTTACTACTTCCAAACTGCCCCAACATGTGCATGGGAAAGGCCACATCTGGCATGCTCACCTGACAACACAGTAGGAGCCAATGTACCCAAAAGCATTGACTGTCAGGAAACAAACTGATGTTAAGTAGTTCTTCAAGAGCTTTTTTTCCATACTTCATACTTATTTTCCGAGCATTCACAAGACCGGTTAGCTGCAGGCAAACAAATGCAAGTCATTAATATTACAAAGATAAACCTCAAAATACAAAGTGTCATTCCCAATTCAAAAGAAAAAGGAAAGAAAAGGAGAAATAAAGAAAGCAAGCAAGTAAAATTATTAACTCCTGATCAAAGTCTTCCTTCCACCTTTGAAGCCAGAAAGCAAAATCATATTCCCCTTCACCTCACACTCTACTTACACCAGATCTATCATGGCATAAGGTAATTGATATGAAAAGTTCTATGCATAGCTATAATCCATTTTCACCTCTTTTTACCAATATAGTAACAGTAATCTTTAACATTTTGTCACCTAATGACACCATCACACACATTTTCAGTAACTAGATAATTCTAATGAGCCAAAATAAAATTACAGTAGATGCAATGCAATATTTTATCGCAATCACCCCTTTACTGCCAAGTGTTACCTTTTTAAATTATATTCTAAACTTCCATCAAGCTTAGGAAGCCAGTGCAGTTGCCAGAACAGTTTACTAGACACAATGAGGATAGTATCCCTCTAACATAAAAAAAAAAAAAAAGGTCACATACCAAGTACACCACACCATAGATTTTGATGCTTTCAATGAACCCAATGATACAGATTTCAAAGGAGGCTGAGGAGCACGAGTGTTTCCAGCAGTGGCCGAGCTCATAGCAGGAGTATGGCAGGATCTTGCTGAAGCTCCCCATCCTGCTGTTGTTACCACTACTGCTCCTGCTGGTACCTGTCTCTCCTCACTACCTAAAGGGCAACACCTGAAAAGGGAACATAAGCATGGGTGTGCTGTCAATCCTCCTGTCTAAGTACTAACTTGTGCAAGCAATCTATTGAGGTGTTGAAACAACTCCCACAGGAAGCATATGAAAAACAAATACACAGGCACCAGATCACAAGACAATACTATTCAGTTAACAATGAAGTATGTATGCTGTAAATTTCTTATGTACGTTAAACTGCAGATATCCAGACTGAGAATGCCTCAAGTACCTTGTGATAAATAAAGCTCAACACATCATCAAATAAGTCACCAGCATCAAGGCAGTTTTTTGTTCAAGCAAGTCAGTTCTTAGAATCCCACAAAAGCAACTGTCAAGATCTGCAGATACACTTAAACTATCAGATGCATCAATGGTGATGCAGCAAAACCAGTCTCATCACATAAAAAATATAAAAAAATCAAAGATGTATGTTGGAGTCATCATAGATATCACAGAGAGGATATCATCTCAAGTAGAGCAGTGTCACATCATCTTAATCCTTATCACAGGCAAAATAGTTGATAAGATATTTCATGAGCTCAGTGATAAACACTATACTCAGTAATCTGATAATGAAACTGTAAGATGTTCTTTAAAGAGGAAAAGAATGCTTATTAAAAAGAATCCCAAAAAATATATTGGCTCCTGACAGACGCTATGGTCCCAATACCTAAAACGAGAGAGAGAGAGAGAGAGAGATAGAGAGAGAGAGAGAGAGAGAGAGAGAGAGAGAGAGATGAGAGAGAGAGAGAGAGAGAGAGAGAGAGAGAGAGAGAGAGAGAGAGAGAGAGAGAGAGAGAGAGAGAGAGAGAGAGAGAGAGAATGATAGGCAACAAATTCATCCAAGTAGACATGGCAAAAACTGTAGATTTTTCCTACTTAATAAGCTTCATGGGCAGACAAATTCATCTGCATGGTCAGTTAAAGGATAAGTAAATCTGTGCACTGACATAAATCTGCAATGTTGTTTCTGTAAGGCTGAGCTGTACATTACCAGTTTACTTTCTACCCTCATGAGAATTGGTTCACATTCTCTCACGTTCTCAGGATCTGATCGATTCAATTAATACATGGAGTCAATGTGACCCGGGTCTTATCATCCTGCACTGATCACATCAAGAATGGCATGACACGTTACAAAAGGAGGCACTGCACAAGCATTACATTTATGCCCCTACATCATAACTGCCTCTAACCAATACTAGCGAGTTGAACCTACAGCAGCTCAAAGGTCACGGTACGTGACTCTTCACTCAATGAAACATTGTAGTCACTCTTGCTAAAGCAGAGATTGACTGACCAGAAATGTCAGGTCACTGCAAGCTGGTTTCAAAGCAGAAAGATGAAAATCTCATAATAATGAGAAGGATGCTGTAATACTTCTATAAGGTGATTCCAAAAGCTTGATCACTGATGAGAAGTGTATTGCCATACATCACAACCTGTGGCTCACCCCAGGCCCTATGATGAGTGTACTGGATAAAACAGCTCAAGACAGCCACAACTTCCATTGCCACATGTTCATTCCCATACATGTGCAATTTTTAACCTACTATACAGTACTGCAATTAATTTCTATACCTATTGTGTTGTTGCAATGTTTAAGATTTTTACAGTATGAAGGCATCATTCTCAGTCTGTGAAGTGGCAACTGTCAACAGCAGCAAGCCATCGTCTCTAAAAGTTTAAGCATTTCTATACTAAAGACAACACAAGCCAAGAACCGCTTCACCCTATTTACACAGCTATACAGACAAGAAAGTCAAGGCTCTCACGTGGCACTTGACTTTGTTTACAAATGCTTTCACTGTTGCAGGAGACACCCGACTGCTGTTGACAGATGCCACCTTGCCACCTCAGACTATCAGCTGACGCCACAAAATCAGTCACATCACCGCACTGAGGGAGATAAACAAACCAGCACCTGAGAGCTTGTCATCACTCAGTACTAAGTCTGTTTTGTCTGCCGCAGGGCTCGTCTTGACGTGTACAAGTATAAATAGAGGATGACTGGCAAATGACAAACCATAACTGTCCACGGGGGCGAGTTGTGTGTGGAAATGAGGTAACGTGTGTTGTGTTGCTTAATATAAAGTGTACGTATCCCACAGTACTCTCCACAACCACCAGCCCCATTCCGATAGTAATGACCTCAATCCTACCAACCACCACCCATTTCTCAATATGCATAACCCACACCAGTCCATTACTACTACATCACTAGAAAATTTAACCGTCTGTTTGTGTGTGCAGTGTTGCGTTATAGTGTCAATACCCCACACCACCCCCACTATAACCCACCATCACACCACGATCTCAATCCTACACACTACCACCCACTTAGTAAATAAACAACAATCGCCCATTACAATTACACCACTACAAGAATTACCGTGTGTGTGCAGTGGGCTTGGGGCCAAATGAGGTTTATCTGGGTGGCGGGGTACCTCAGCGCAATCATGAAGGCTGGCGGGGTAGATATCAGGTCGCTATCTGTAGTTTTAGTTCCCCTACACGTCCGTCTGTCTGATTGGCCGCTACTGCCCGCCAACCTTCCGCACTACGAGCCTAACAGTGGTTAAGTTCGTATAATTTTACTGTATATTATTATTATTATTATATTATTATTATTATTATTATTATTATTATTATTATTATTTCTCATGTCTCTGTGTCATACGAAATAGTATTTGTACTACTACTACTATTACCACTACTACTACTACTACTACTAGTAGTAGTAGTAGTAGTAGTAGTAGTAGTAGTAGTAGTAGTAGTAGTAGTAGTAGTAGCAGAAATACTGCATTTTGGTTTATCAAAGCGACAGATGCGTGGTTATGTAATGCAGTTCACTATTACCATCTGCTTCCTTTTATCAATATTGACCATATGATATCTGTCACAAATCAAAGGTCGCAGATAACGTGGTGCTTTATACTTCAAAGAAGACCCTGATATGCGATCACGTGAAAAAGGAACACCCCAACAGCAGGTTTGATCTACAAAATAAATAAATAAATAAATAAATAAAAGTCAATCCACAAATTTATGATGTTACGAAAGGCTTAAAACTGAAGATATGATGGAAGGTAGAGTGCACAGCGAGATGCGAACAATGAACAAAAATTATAGCGCACACACACACACACACACACACACACACATGACACACACACACACACATGACCATATATATATATATATATATATATATATATATATATATATATATATATATATATATATATATATATATACTATATATATATATATATATATATATATATATAAATATATATATATATATATATATATATATACCAGTGGAAGACATTAAATTTTGTGTAGGTGGTGGGTGAGCATGGTGGCTGCAGATGATAATAATGTTTATCTATATTTTGGTGTTTCACAAAGCTATTACTGGCTGTGTTGGCCTAGGTTAGGGTTGACTATGCTGGTCCGGGCAAAGCTACGAGGTCACACATTCTGAGGCGCACATCCATGATTCAACAGCTTGCATTATTACTTATATCACAGACTGAGTCACTTATTTGAGGTACTGAATCGCACATCATGAACTTATTCCATGCATCAGCCACTGAGAGCTATATTCTGAAACACCTCTGAGCTGCACCTCCATTACTTACAAAGTAATATTCCTCAAGTGTCAGGCTTGAATCATGTGTATCAAGGACCTGTGAATGTGTATAAGCATGTTAAGTCACAACTATTGTCTCAATGATGTTTGTGTATTTTCTATGGTAACTCTTCATTAGGATCTACACTAATCACAGCATTTACCTGCAGCTCTTCATGTGGCATCTTTACTCTTACCCACCTTGTAAATTTAGTGTTACTTTAAAATCAAACTTAAGACTGTAGTTTTCCTTTAGAAAATTAAGAAGGTACACATTTGTATGCAATCACATGGTCATCATTGCATATTACTTCTTATTATAGTCACAATCACCGCACACTTTTTCACACGTCTTGTAATTTTTTATACAACTGCCACAGATCCATTCATTCTTCAGGAAGTGGCTTCCTTGTGGCTACTGCCATATTAATGGAGATTGCCCTTCTGTCCTCCAGAGCTACACTATGATGATAAGGAAAAGCACATGCTGTTTTGCATCTGCTTTCTGCAATGTATAGAATTCTGCACTTATCAACATTAATTTTCAATATTAGCAGTTTTCCCATAGCACTTAAAAATACTTTTCCAAGTGTTAATTTTGCTTTTTGCATGACAACTTATTGGAAGCAGTGGAAGTGAAGTGTGATGGAAGAGATGGAAGAGTTGGGGGATGAGGTTATAAAGGAGAGAAAGGGAGAAGTGGAGGGGAAAGAAACAGATCCCTAGCTACACTTTTGTGTCCCCATCAATATATGTAGCTGCCCCTCCAATTCAGGTAGTCCAAAAGTGGCACTGCTGAGACATAATGCTTAAAAATAGAACAAGAGATAGATTTTCAGATAGCAATATTGCTTCACACAACAGCTACAAGAATTTGCTACATCTGAACTCACAAAGGAAAGAAGACAGCAGGGTTTGGCTCCTCACTTTTTTCCCACTGCAGCAGCCTGAGCCGCCTTCTTTGCCTTCACCATCTCAACAAGCTCCTGAAATGCCATCATGTGAGAATAAGACTTAAAAGTTACAATAACATCAGTGTCTACTGTGCACTATATAAAACCTTCACTACATACATACACACACACACACATATATAAAACCTTCACTACACACACACACACACACACACACACACACACACACACACACACACACACACACACACACACACACACACACACACACACACACACACACACACACACACACATAGCACTTACATCTCCATGCATTTATGGAGGGACCACAAAGATAAAAGCAGATCAAAAGATAAATGCATGAGAGAGAGAGAGAGAGAGAGAGAGAGAGAGAGAGAGAGAGAGAGAGAGAGAGAGAGAGAGAGAGAGAGAGAGAGAGAGAGAGAGAGAGAGAGAGAGAGAGAGAGAGAGAGAGAGAGAGAGAGAGAGAGAGAGAGAGAGAGAGAGAGAGAGAGAGAGAGAGAAAGAGTGTGTCACTCCATAAACAAGATAAACCTGATTTGTTTTCTCCACAATCTCACATACAGGGAATAGCAAGCAACACATCACCAGACACACAAACACACACACACACACACATATACAGACTTTATAGCGCCTCATGCAGTCTTTCTTAGTTCGGTTGGGGACACACTTGGCAATGCGGTCCCAGCGGTCAGGAGTAGAGACTGGATAGGTCTTGAGGGCTTGCTCCAGCAACCTCTGTTCCTCAGCTCCCCAAGCAGCAGTGTTCATCCCCAGCATCTCCTGTGGTGCTGCACAAAGGAAAGATCTAACATCAGCCTAAAAACATGTTTTTTCTTAAAA
Source organism: Scylla paramamosain (assembly GCF_035594125.1). Lineage (NCBI taxonomy): Eukaryota > Metazoa > Arthropoda > Malacostraca > Decapoda > Portunidae > Scylla > Scylla paramamosain. The sequence continues at coordinate 439,464 of NW_026973737.1, forward strand.
TATCTTGGAATTGATTCACAGCTCAGCTGGTGATATTGCATAGAGCTAAAAGACAATTCACAGCAGTTACACAGAGAAGGGAGAAAGCTCTTGAGTTCATACAGAGAAGACTCATGGTAATAATTAATTAGTATAAAAAGAGAAATGAGAAATTACCCAAGCATCAACATGATATAAAACTACACAAAGATGCAAAAGAATGATCTGAATGTCAGCATAACAGCAAGAACTCACTGTCATATCTCTGGGAGGCTGTGGTGTCGCTGATCACCTGCCGAGCCTGTGCCTTCTCCATGCTGTGGTAGGCATTCTTGTTGGCTGCCTCCCTCATGTGCTTGTCTGAGTGTTGCAGCTCCTTGGCCTTATTGAGCACCTCCTTGGCCAGCCTGGTGATGCTGGTGGCTGTGTTGGTTGATATACTCTGCCACAACCTCCCACCTGCAGCATGGAGGGTTCAAAGAGTTCCTCTAAGTACAGCAATGCATAAAAACATAACCTAACATTAAGGGAGCTGCAAGAAGCCATCCTTGTATGAAACATATCTACCTATATCCACCTATCATTCCCATCCATAAATTTGTCTAATCCTTTAATGCTCCCCAATGACTCAGCACTAACAACCTGATTACTGAGTCCATTCCATTCATCTACTACTCCATCTGAGGACCAATTTCTTCCTCTCTAACTATTTTCAAGCTTGAACCCATTGTGTCTTGTTCTATCCTAATTATGATCCTGAGAATTTTATAAATGTCACCTTTGTTATATTCCCTATACCACGTGAAGACCTAAATGGTGTGTATGTAGAGAACAGTAGTAGGGATCAGATAACAACCTTGATATTAGTCATTTTAAAACACACATGGAAACACAAGAATAAGGCAATATATCAATCAAATAAAATATTAAAGCTTAAAAAACCCATCTATTTATATACTAGGCCAGCAATCTCACATCAGCTGGCCCAGACAAGGCACCACACACACACACACACACACACACACACACACACACACACACACACACACACATGCACACCACTTAGTGTCAGCATGCTCGGCTCACAACCGAGAAGGCATGGGTTCAAGTCCTGGGAGAATCTCTTCATGTGTAGCCCCTGTTCACCTAGCAGCAAGTAAGTACAGGATGTAACCTGAAGGGTTATGGCCTCACTGTCCCAGTGTGCGGTGTGTGAATGGTCTCAGTCCTACCCAAAGATCAATCACTACAAGCTCTGACCTCTTTCCATATGGGGAACAGCTGGTTTGGTGACCAGCAGACGAATGTAGGTGAATGACACGTCATTCACACTCTTAGCCCTGTCAGCCCCAGTGGAAAGGGACAGCCTTGTGGACCACCAATAATAATAAGATATCAAAAAATATATAAAAAGAAGCAATTTACACACACACACACACACACACACACACATGAACCAGCTCACCTCTTTGTTGTGCCGGCAGGGAAGAGGTTGACGGCTTTGATGAGCAGCTGGAGGTCATCTTGATTCCAGACTTTGAGTGATGAACCTTCCCCTCCTCCTCCACCCCCTCCCCTTGCTGCCGCTGCTGCCACCTCCTCCCTCTCCTTTTTGATCCTGTTGCGCACCTCACTCACCTACAACAGAGAGAGAAGGCAAAGAAGTGTTACAGGGGGTCCTCAAGTTATGACAGAGTTCTGTTCCTATGCCATGTTATAAACTGATTTTCTGCATAGGTCAGAACCAGCATAAGTAAGCTACCTGCAGTATGTCAATCACTAATACTAATACTGTTGTACTGTAAAGTCATAGTCTAGGACATAAACACATAACTATTGTGCCTGTAAAAGAAACATATGAAGGACAAAAGTCAAGACTGTCATACACCAAGGACTCCTTGTACTAATCATAACTATCAGTGGAGAAATAGTCTGAAAGGTTTGACTATCCTAGGGAAAACAGGTCATACAGAATATCCAGATCATTTGGGGTGGATTGTTCTAATTTAGATTAGCTTGCTTTATGCTACTTTAGATTTAGCTAATCAGATAAGGTAATGTAACATGACTTAAATAGACCTAACATAGTTCATTTCAAAAGTGATGCAGATACCCATATGTCTGTTGGAGCAGCTTTTGGGTTCAAGGCTTAGGAAATTTTTTGATTTAAGAATGACAAAAATTATGCTTTTTTTTTTTTTTTATATATAAGCAACAATTACTGCTACTACTACTACTACTACTACTACTGTTGGCCCTCCACACTCACCTCCTGTGTCAAAAAATTACTACTGCTATTACTACTACTGTTGATCTCTCTCACTCACCTTTGTCAATTAACTACTACTACTACTGTTGATCCTCCCTCACCTCCTTCATGAGTACCTCCCACCCTTGCATCTTGTCCTGGGCCACTTGTGCTAGTTCCTTGTTGAGTTCCTCCAGGCGGGTCAGCTCCAGTGCCTCACACAGCAGCTCCACATCTGTCATGGTCTGCACTCGCTCCCCCTCCTCTGATGCAAAGTAACTGTTGTCCTTACAGAGAGTCCGCAGCATCTGGGAATAGAGGATACTATACTAATGATTTTCAGCCTCTCTGTTATTGCTGCAATGTTGCATATCTTGCTATCTTTTTACTGCTATTTTTTTCTAGTAAACTCTGGAACTCCCTGCCTGCTCCAGAAGATCCTCCTTCCTATAACTTGAACTCTTTAAAATGGCTGGTTCCAACTTTTCAAAACACTTATCCAACAATTCTGGATAATCCTTATGATCTTTCTTTTGGGACTAGCATCTCAGTGGACTTTCTTTCCCCTCTTTTTATTGCCCTTGACCAAAGATCTTGCATAAAAAATGTTACTGAAATATGTGAGGAAAGGGTGAAGAGAGAGTATGTGAAGTTCAGAGCAAAGAGGAAGGGAATACAAGGGCAGGACTAAATAGAGAAATCTGTTGCAGTTATGTCCTCATGGAGTATTTATCAAGAGGTGTCAAATAAAGATAGACAGATACAGAGATGTTCTTTATCACTGTCACCATCACATCTATGCAATGACAAAGAATGTGTGCTTTATTCTATTTCACGTTGCTTTTTAAAATTATTTACGTGAACAAAATACAGGCAATCATAATTTGTATATATATTTTTTTAGTTTCCAAATTAATTTACACATTTGAACACTAAATTTAATGCTCTTTCCATCTTTCTAATACAAATGCAGTCCTCTCAGCCCCTTATGAACAGGAACTGTATCAAAATCATTTAAAAAATGACATCAAAGAAAAAGGAAAAAAATATAAATCTGAAAGTATATAATGAATGAGAATATTTTAATGTGAAATGTTACAGAAGATGAAAGTGGGTAGAGTTTCATTTTTTAGTTTTTCTTTTTTTTTAGCAAATTTTGTAGCCTTAAAATGAATGATAAAAAAAAAAAATAAATAAAAAAAAAAGACTTGCCAGGTAGAATGATGGCTCCAGGCATGAGTCATGAGAACTATAGGGGCAGGTGACAGGAAGGGAGGACTGCGACGAGATGAAAGTGAAAGGGGAGAGGAAAGGAACAGGAGGAGGAAAGGATATAATGTAGTGGGCTTGCTTGCCATAGCCAGGGATCATTATTATTATTATTATTATTATTATTATTATTATTATTATTATTATTATCATCATCATTATTATTATTATTATTTATTTTTTTTATATATATATTGGAGGATCACTGGCCAAGGACAACAAAGACTGAAAAAAAAAAAAAAGAAGAAAGAGGCCCACTGAGGTGCTGGCTCCTGAACAGTCAAGTGTTAGTCAAACAAACAGGGTAAGTGCCTTGAAACCTCGCTCTTGAAAGAGTTCAAGTCATAGGAAGGTGGAAATACAGAAGCAGACAGGGAGTTCCAGAGTTTACCAGAGATAGGGATGAATGATTGAGAATAATGGTTAATTCTTGCATTAAAGAGGTAGACAGAATAGAGATGAAAGAAAGAAGAAAGACTTGTGCAGTGAGGCATGCAGTTAGCAAGATCAGAAGAGCAGTTGGCATGAAAATAGCAGTAGGAGGTAGCAAGAGATTCAACACTGCAGTGATGAAAAAGAGGCTGAAGACAGTCAGTTAGAACACACTAGAAAGAAAGTGCACCACGAAAATTCAATATATTTGTCAAGAGAATTTTTGATTATGTTAGCGATCACAGCAGTTTAAGCGTCAAAGACAAGTGTGTGGTAAGTTCTTACATGTCAAGCAGATTCTACCCTCCTCCTCACCTTCCTCTCTTTTTTGAATGCTTTCTTCAGCACCTCTCTTTCCTTCTTTTCTACCTCCTGTTTTGCTCTTTGCTCTGCCTCCTCTGCTTCTCTTTTCTTTCTCTCTGCTTCCTCAGCTTCCTGCCTTACCTGAAAACACCAAATTTACACATTAGCAAGACATATCATTCAAAAAAAAGACAACATAGCATGGTATTTCAAAATATATGGCATTTCCGAGCATAAGACATGAAAAATACAAATCAATGAGAAAAATGTGAAGCCTTGGTCTGTTGTAGAAATCAATGCATATATGTGTCCGAGAGTAGTTAGAGATTGGCCTGGTGCTAATACTGGAGATCACAATGTGCACTCACCCTCTCCTCCTCTTCTTGTTTTTGCCTGATTGCCTCTGCTTTAGCCTTTTTCTGAGCCAGTCTTCTTTCCTTGTCTTCTTCTTTAAATCTTAAAAAAATATATATATATATATATATATATATATATATATATATATATATATATATATATATATATATATATATATATATATATATATATATATATATATATATATATATATATATATATATATATATATATATATATATATATAATTCTTCATCTCTTTCCCTCTTTTTCTATAAACTTACCCATTCTTTAGCTACAGAAGTAGACAGCAAAAGCAGGAATTAATTTTTCCCTCATAAGGAGTCAGAAGTAAAACAAGAACAGCTTCTTTGCAATCTAAATCATCATAAACCCTTCCATCAAAATGAAATTTGAAGTATTATGTAACAACAGAAAAAAGTACTCCTTGTGATAAATATCTCTTGGGATAATGCACAAAATTTCAACTTTTATTGGGATACAACGAAAATACACGAAATCAGTAATAAGTAACGAAACATACTTGGCTATCCTTGGGTCACAGGCATATGCATTGTCAACTAGCCTGCGCAATCGACCCATCTCCTCCTTCCGACGCCTCGCTCGCTCTACCTTGTTCTGCTTCTCTATCCATCGACGCTCCTCCCGGCTGGCAAGATTGACTGATTTAAAGAAGGGAAGGCGACCACAACATTGCAGTCACATTGCACTGTTACAAAATATTCAAAGAAACTAAAATGACCAGTTAAAGCAATCAGAACAATGTCGGTGCCAGTTTTCCTTGCCATAAGTCTGGGTATTCTGTCTAGCCATATTAAATTTTCTTGTTATTTTTTCCAATGTCAAGTCTAGGCTTAAGTTTGGGCATTATTTCCTTATTCAATTAAAATTTTATTCAATGTTAATGTTTCAAGATACAAATTTCACCATTTTTGCTGCCTTTGGGAAGATAAAGCAAGGCTGGAGTGGAATACACATAACTCTAAAAAGACCAGACATACAAATAGTGAAGACTCACTCCTGTCCCTTCTCCTTTTCCTCCTCATCCAGATATGAAAACTCTCGCCAGGAATCAAAGTCGTACCAGAATCCATAGAAGCGATCAACCTGCACAGTGATGAAAATTAAGTCGGTTAACAATACAAAATAAACACTATTCATAAAGAAATCTTGAAATGATGTTTTATGTGTAAGTTACTGGACCCTCTATGCTGAGGAAAATTATAGTGTATGATATTTTAAACAAACTTTCAAAATTACTGGTCTATCTTTCCATCAACATAGCATATGATGATGGTAACTATAAAAAGTAAACTGTCACCAAATATCTACTTGCATTTCTGCTACTAGTAATCTCACTTCTAAAACAGTACAAGGGAGATTGATGTGACTGTACAGGCCAATCACTCTCTCCAGTTACTTAATCTGCTAATCTGGACTGACCTTTTGTTTGGTGTCATCAGGTTTGCCCAAGCCAGGAACGTGCTTGTGGGTGGACCAACGAGCATTGCACTCAAACACCCCTGTGAAAATCTGCAATGCAACACTGTGCCTTACAAAGATGTGGTGGAGACTGAAGAAGAGAGAGAGAGAGAGAGAGAGAGAGAGAGAGAGAGAGAGAGAGAGAGAGAGAGAGAGAGAGAGAGAGAGAGAGAGAGAGAGAGAGAGAGAGAGAGAGAGAGAGAGAGAGAGAGAGAGAGAGAGAGAGAGAGAGAGAGAGAGAGAGAGTTATATAATCTAATATATAGACCTGACATTACAATATGAGATGGAGTTAATCCCTTCAGTGATATGTAATCATCCACACCACTACAAGTAATGTATACAATCTTTATAACCACCTGCAAGAAAAAAGCGGTGAAAAGGAATAGATTTTTTGCAATTTCTAGCCAGTATAATGTTTGGAGATGGCTGTAGAATGTGAAGAATTGTCCCAGAGTGGTTAGTGGTAAAGAAAAGATGTACCAAATAGCAATGAATACTGAACTTTCAATTCTTTGTTGAGTCATTTTTCTTCCTAATAGGAGTTAGCGCTTGCCTTGTGTGCACATATATTTGACATTACAGTATGACATGGAGTTAAAAGACCTTTGAATTCTTTGTGGAATAAATTTTCTTCTTAGTGGGGATCAGCGCTTACCTGGAAGAAGTTTGCCTTATTGTGTGCACTGACAGCCGGCACCTCGTCATCAAACTCTGGGTCCACCGAGTCCCAGGAGCGTCGCTTGATGGGGTCCCCGAGAATCTCATAGGCTTTGGTGATGCAGGTGAAGTAGTCATCGTCATCCCTCACCTCCTCCCCAGCTGCTCGCCGCTTGTCTGGGTGGTGCCACAGAACCATCGTGCGGTCTGTGAGGAGTAACACAATGGACGGAAGTGCACACTAATGCTGCACTCTCATTCCTTTACCCAAGTGTTGGGTCATCCTGTTTTAAGCACGTACCAAAGGGAATGCTAATTATTATATTAGACTTACAGATATCTTAGCATAAAACCAATGATCAGAAAATATAATGTCTATCTATCTATCTATCTATATATCAGGTTGCCAATCCCACATGGGGTGGCCCAGACAAACCACCACACACTCTTACAAATATCATTCACACTCATAGCCATAGGGGCGCCAACTATTCTTCAGACACATTCTCTCTGCTCTTCTGTATGCACCACCTAGCTACAATTCAAGAGCTTGTTAAAGCTAACAGTTATGGGCATGGTTTCATAATTAATAGTAATTACTACAAACAACATGATGGCATTCCCTTTGGGTTCTACTTTAGCAAATGTATCCCAAATGATTGGTGTGAGCAAAACTTCAATAATTAGCCATGCAATGTCAATAGCAGGCAACAAACTGCCTGTGCCAGATGATTGACAAAAGTCAACTGACAATGCTCCTCGCTGTGGGCCACAGGAAGACACAGCTCGCCCACGCCCACTCACTGTCAGTGTGGCCACACTTATTTGGTACAATGCTCCCACTTTTCTCACCATTTATCACACTCACCTGCTTGCTCACAACCATTGCCAGTGTGGCCATAGTCATAGTCTCAAACCACCATACTACACCCCAGGAGCTTTGGTATAGCAAAGCCAACCACATACATCCATAGCAAGGCACAAATAAAATGTAGTTATTGAAAATATACAAATAAAATAAAAATACCAAGACTAAAAGGGCTGACACTGCAACTGAAAACTGGCACTATAAAAATACCTTCAAACAGCAGGTGCACTAAAACTTGGTACTCAGTACACTATACACTCTAGCTCCAGATGCCACCAGGACTTACACGCTCTTTTGATGTCATCATCAGAGGCCTTGTACCTGTGCTTTCGGAGTCCCAGTACTGCATAATGATCCTGGTCCTGAAAGGCAATGTTGTAGAAATGTATCAATATATAAAAGAAAGATACTAATCAAA
>NW_026973737.1:452500-460313 GCF_035594125.1 Scylla paramamosain
AAGCTTGAAGTGGTGGTGGTGGTGGTGGTGGTGGTGATGCTGGCTTGGATGAACAGTAGTAACAATAATATCCTTCATTGTATTATATATGGTGTAAGGTCTTGCGGTTTGCATTGATCTTGAGGCTTATTTCAGTTAGTCAGCTAGCCAAGCCTCCCCTCGCAGCAGTCATCTGCAAACACAACGTATATGATGCGCTGTTGAATTGTCGTCCTTGTATTCCTTCCAGTGTAATTATGGTGTTGATTTAATGTTATCTGTTGATGTTTACTTAGTTCATTGAACATGGTTTTAAGAAGCAAAATACAGTCGCCTTGGTACAGCCAGCTCGCTCACTTTTATACAGCGTAATGCACCAGATGTTCCTGAACACACATTAACCTCGTCTCCGCAGAGCAAATTTTGTTGTTTTCTTGGTGAGAGAGAGAGAGAGCAAACTGTGCACGGGGAGGGAGCCAGGGAGCTACAGGGAACCAGGACGCCGCTGTGTTGTTATGCCAAAACACTCAGCTGCGGCTTGTCATACCCAGTACGTCTTTACACTTTAAAAAGCTTGTCAGGGCGGCAATGTCCACTTGCTTACTTGGTAATGTGTCTCTGAGTCGCTGAATGTTGGCCAGGCAGCTGTTGTGTTCGTGGGACAGGTAAAATAAGCACAACAGCGGCTGGAACTCACCTCAGTCACAGATTCGTGCTTAAACTGTTTTGGCGCCGCCAAAAGACCATCTCAATATGCAGATTTTATTTCTAACTTATGAAAACAAATAATGTTTAGGGGATTTTATGCATTCATATTTTGTGGAAATATACTAGAAGAGGAAAAGTCTCACTAACCTTGAGTTTTATCAATTAAGGAGCAAAATAAGTGTTTTTGCCCGAAAATTTAGATGGTATGAAAAGCATACCATGTTTACAATCTTCACTATTGTCTCATTGTCTAGGTTATTACCTAGACAGACATGTAAAAATACTCTTAACTATTTTAGTATTTCGTTAGATGGTAACAGATATCCAAAAAAGAGATAAGATACCCAGTAACTCTTGTGAAATATGACACGATGAATGACAGTCTTCACTACATTATGACTTTTATGCTACGAGAGAGAGAAATGCTTTTGATGCCACCTTGTCTATAAGAGCAGGGTGAATGAGTGGAAGCCCCAATAAATTATTATCCTTTATGATATTACCTTATCCTTTGCTGTGTGTGTTATTCTTCGTCTATAAGAGCAGGGTGAATGAGTGGAAGCCCCAATAAATTATTATCCTTTATGATATTACCTTATCCTTTGCTGTGTGTGTTATTCTTTGTCTATAAGAGCAGGGTGAATGAGTGGAAGCCCCAATAAATTGTTATCCTTTATGATATTACCTTAACCTTTGCTGTGTGTGTTATTCTGCTCTTACCTTATTTCCACCCAATCCATAAATTTGTCTAAAGCTCCCCAATGACTCAGTACTAACAACCTGATTGCTGAGTCTATTCCATTCTATCCTGTCTTTCTTAAATCTATCCTCAAGCTTGAATCCATTTTTACTTCTTGTCCTTCCCTGTTTACTGCCTCAGAGAATTTTGCTTATATCACCCTTGTTGCATCTCATATCACTTGAAGAAATGGATTAGACCTCCTTTTAATCTAATTCTGCCTTTATCAAGCACAAACCAATTATTTATTGCCCTACCTGGAGAATTTTGCTTATATCACTCTTATTATGTCCCCTATACCACTTTCCAAGACCATCAGACCCCTCTTAACCTCTACCTTTTATTAAGTTTAAACCAATTATTTATTTTCCTAAATATAATTACTGACCCTGAAAATTGTGTTTCCCTTTGTGTCATTGCATTATCTCGCTCCATTTCTTCTCCAGAGTGTGTATGACAGCCTGTGTGGTGACATGGTGGTGTCTGTGGCTGACTGTGGCAGGCATGGAGGTCTGGGGAGGAGGAGAGGATGGGGAAAGAGGAGGAAGAGAGGAGAGGTCCCTTCAGCAAATCCCCTTAGGAACCTCAGGATTTCCCTTACCTGTGGATATTGACCCCATTCCTTCAGGTAAGTGAGTAATGGGTGGTGATGGTGGTGTAAATTATCAGAGAGCTATCATAAATACTATCACTGAGTTTATGTAATGTTGCTTCACTAGTCTTATTAATGGTGACACTTCACACAGGCCCCAGAGAACAGATCAACCAAGTGACATCCTTCATTGATGGGTCGGTGATCTACGGGTCCAGCAAGGAGGAGAGTGACGAGCTGCGTGCCTTCTCTGGCGGCCTCCTCAAGGTGCAGCGCGGCCCGGCAAACACCCAGATCCTCATGGCCGACACCAACCAGATTGACTGCAAGACCTCAGGAAGATTCAAGTATGTGTTTGTGTGATAGATGAGTGCATTAGTTAGTGAAAGGGTTATTCAGAGCCTTAGACTGATGTATTTTGAGGTGAACATGACACAAAAACAGCAGAAATTTCCCATAATTAACAACAGAAAGCCAAGCAAACAATAAAACAACAGAGAAAATGATAAAAACACCACAGTTTTGTCTACCACGCCTCACCACTGACAGTCTCTCCACCACCAGAGCCAGGTCACGCAAGACTCGGGCAGCAGACGGCCAGCTCAAAGACATCGAGTCAGGTTCCCCAAACAACGTACTGGATTTGATGGAGGTTCTGCCTAACACTGACGTCAGCGATATCACGGAAATTCCTAGCGTGTTTGAGCGTGACGACCAGACACTGCCCTGCGACCACACTTTGCGTTTCCGCACAGCTACAGGGTGGTGCAATAATCTTAACTTCCCGTCCTTCGGCAAGTCGTTCAGGGCAAAAAGTCGACTCCTACGTCCTTCTTATGAAAACGGTGAGTGTCTGTCTGTCTGTATGTCTGTGTATGTGTGTATATATATGTGTGTGTGCATGTGTGTGTGTTGGTATTTGGGATAGGTCAAGAAATTAAGTGTTTAAGTTTGATGAAATAAGGGATAAAGTCAAGAGTAGATCAGATAGATGTCTATGTGTCTGTATTAGTGTTAGGGATAGAACATAAATAATGTGTTCAGGCTTTATAAAGTTAAGAATCAGAGAGAAGTCATTTCAGTCAGCTAGAGGTCCCAAAGTGATATAGAGAGCATGACAAGGATGACATAAGCAAAATTCTCAGGGTCAGTAATCAGGACAGGACAAGAAATAAAGAACTGAAGCTTGATAAAGTTAGGAAAGAGTATAAATAAATATGTTTGTAAATGAGTCTGTGGTGCCTTGTCTGTGCTGGCCTGTGTGGGAATGCTAGCCTTGTATGTAGACAGAGAGACAGACAGATAGATATATTACTATTATTATTGTGTGTGTGAGTGTGTGGTGCCTTGTCTGGGCTGGCTTCTGTGGGATTGCTAGCCTTGTATGTAGATAGACAGACAGACAGATAGATATATTACTGTTATTATTGTGTGTGTGAGTGTGTGGTGCCTTGTCTGTGCTTTGTATAGGACTGCCAGTGTCACAGATAGATATATAAACTTAATTCTCACTGAAGTACCCCCATACTTTATCTTCTATAGGACTGCTAACCTGACAGATAGATAGATTAACAAACCAATTTCCTTACAGTACAATCAAGTACCCCCAAACCTTGCCTTCTGTGGGACTGCCAGCCTGACAGATAGATAAACAAATGAATTTCTTTACAATACACTCAAATACCCCTAAACCTTCTCTTGTCATCCCCAGGTCTGTCTAAACCTCGCGTCACTTCAGTCACCGGCAAGCCTCTCCCTTCCCCTCGGCTCATTTCCACCAACATGCACAACGACGTGTCTGCACCGCATGTCCGCTATACCCTAATGGTCATGCAGTGGGGCCAGTTTATTGACCATGATATTATTTTCACCCCCATCAACAAAGGTAGGTGTGTGTGTGTGTGTGTGTGTGTGTGTGTGTGTGTGTGTGTGTGTGTGTGTGTGTGTGTGTGTGTGTGTGTGTGTGTGTTTACATAGTTGTAGCTTCCAAGGTCTGATAAACTATTGATTTGTTGTCTCCTGATCTTTATATGTCTAGTTTTCTTTAATTTCTGCATACTTGTCACTAAAACTATATATTTTCTTAGTCTGTTCCTAACCTAATCTATCTTTGTTGTTTATCATTATCTGTTTTTTTCCATTAGTTATCAAATCTCCTGTTTCTCTTTCTCATTCTAGTGTTAACAGGTATATGTTTTCTAATATTAACTTAACTGTGTATGTGTTGATAAAAAAAAAAGTACTTATTCTCTCTTTACTTCATGTCTGTAAATACACTGACTCCTGGCCCAGCATCTCTTCACCTCACCCACTAAACACATTCACTTCTCTCTCTTCCAGGTTTCCAAGACTCGATTCTGGATTGCCGCAGATGTGACTCTCCCCAGACAGTCCACCCTGAGTGTTTCCCCATAGCCATTCCTCAGAACGATCCATTTTTCCCTCCTGTCAATATATCATCTGGCCAGCCATTCTGCATCCCCCTGACCCGCTCCATGCCAGGCCAGCTGACTCTAGGTGTGTGTGTGTGTGTGTGTGTGTGTGTGTGTGTGTGTGTGTGTGTGTGTGTGTGTGTGTGTGTGTGAGAGAGAGAGAGAGAGGATATGAAGGTATGCTGTGTGTGTCTATTTTCTCTTGTGGGATGTGACAGAGAGAGAGAGACAGATAGAGAGAGTGAGATAGTTTGTCTTTGCTTCTCCATGTAGGTGTGAGGGAGACAAAGAGAGACACATAGAGTGTGAGATAATGTGTCTGTGTGTTTGTCTGTGTGTTTAGTCTCTATCATCTAAACTTAACACAGCAAGGCCAATAAAATGATAAAAGAAGAAAATCAACACTACCAATAACACTTTCATCACCTAAACATATTATTACTATTGCTTAAACATAATTCCTTCAACCAGGCTCCCAAGAGTGAAAGAATTACCATTGCTATTATCATTATCACCATCGTAACACAAGTAATTTGTTGACCAGGCTACCGGGAGCAAATGAACCAAGTGACTGCCTTCATCGACGCCTCTCACACCTATGGCTCGGACAAGTGTGAGCAGCAGCAACTGAGGACCAAGTCAGTAAGTGTGCAGCACCGGGGAAAACCAGCATGAGGCTTCTATATCTGTCATCCACATCTATATACTAGTCTGATCTTGTTTTAAAATCTCCCTATTGACTGGGTGCTAACAACCTGAAAAGTAGTAGTAGTAGTAGTAGCATCTCACAGTGCTAGGCTGGCCACTGACACCCATACACACACACACACACACACACACACACACACACACACCTATTGGTTCTGAAAAGAGGGAGAAAGAGAGATGCAGAATAATGTACTACTACTGCTACTGCACTACCCCTGCAGGACGGCATGCTACGAGGCACACCCAACCCCCTGCGAGGCAAAGACCTGCTGCCCACTGAGAATGAGAACCACGAGTGTCAGGCTCCCTCTGGCCGGTGCTTCACTGGAGGTTAGTGTTTGGCTGAGGTTAGCTTAGGTAAGGTTAGGTAAGGTTACTGTTTGCATTGCTTACTAGATGATGTCACTGTCTACATATGACTGAGTGTGAGAGAGAGAGAGAGAGAGAGAGAGAGAGAGAGAGAGAGAGAGAGAGAGAGAGAGAGAGAGAGAGAGAGAGAGAGAGAGAGAGAGAGAGAGAGAGAGAGAGAGAGAGAGAGAGTCTTTAAAGAGTCATTTATGTGTATGTGATTGACTGAATGGGTGAATGAGAGAGAGGAAGAGAAACAGAGACCTTTCAAAGAGTATGTTTTTTGTTTGTCTGTGTGTGTGTGTGTGTGTGTGTGTGTGTGTGTGTGTGTGTGTGTGTGTGTGTGTGTGTGTGTGTGTGTGTGTGTGTGTGTATTTACCTAGTTGTATTTACCTAGTTGTATAATACAGGGTCCGAGCCAAAGCTCAATTAGTCCTGTCTCCATACCCGAATTTGTCCAATTTCTCTTTAAACATGTGCACACTCTTTGCCGCAACTACCTCTTCTTTTAAGTTATTCCATATTTCAACCATTCGATGCGGAAAGCTGTATTTCTTAATATCTCCCAAACAATGACTCTTCTTTAATTTCTTCATATGTCCCCAGTACGTCTATCTCCTTCCTCCACTTTTACAACTAGGTCATCTCTGTCTATCTTCTCCATGCCATTTACTAATTTTGAACATTGTTATCAGGTCTCCTCTCTTTCCCTTCTTTCTTGCAGTGTGTGTGTGTGTGTGTGTGTGTGTGTGTGTGTGTGTGTGTGTGTGTGTGTGTGTGTGTGTGTGTGTGTGTGTATGACTGAGTGAATAAGAGGAAAACAGAGAGAAAGCCTGAAAACATCCACTTGTCTGTTTCCTCCCACCCACAGGAGACACCCGGGCCTCAGAGCAGCCTGGCTTGGCTGCGCTACACACTCTGATGATGCGTGAACACAACAGAGTGGCCGGGGAACTGAAGCGCCTCAACAAACACTGGAATGATGAGCAGCTCTTCCAAAATGCCCGGCGTATCGTGACGGCCATCAACCAGCATGTCACGTACAATGAGTGGCTGCCAAGGGTGCTGGGGTGGAACGCTGTTAATCTGTATGAGCTTAACTTGCTGCCTGAGGGCTATTCTGAAGGTAGGTTAATGTGTGTGTGTGTGTGTGTGTGTGTGTGTGTGTGTGTGTGTGTGTGTGTGCAACATTTCCCTCTAACACACTGCACTCCTAATGACTATCTCTCTCTCTCTCTCTCTCTCTCTCTCTCTCTCTCTCTCTCTCTCTCTCTCTCTCTCTCTCTCTCTCAGATTACGATGCATACTGCAACCCAACAGTGCTCAATGAATTTGGCATAGCCTTCCGCTTTGGCCACTCTCTACTCAAGCCTTCCCTGGAGCGCATGGACGGAATATTTGCCAAGCGCAACCCTCCTGTCAAGCTGAGCGAACACTTCTTCAACCCAGACCTACTCTACCAGCCTGGGATGCTTGATGAGATCATCCGCGGCCTGACTACTGTGTCCATGGAGACACTGGACCAGTTCTTGACAGATGAGGTGACCAACCATCTCTTTGAAGACAAGCGGCAGCCATTCTCTGGCCTGGACCTGGCTGCCCTCAACATCCAGCGAGGCAGAGACCATGGACTGCAGCCTTACAATGAGTACAGGGCCCTCTGTAACCTGACCAGGGCGAGGTCGTTTGATGACCTGCACAGGGAGATAGCGAGGCCGGTGATCGAGCGAATGAAACGGACGTACGCACACGTGGATGACATAGATCTGTTCACTGGTGGATTGATTGAGACGCCGCTGCACGGTGGACTGGTCGGTCCCACGTTCGGCTGCATCCTCGGCATTCAGTTCAGGAACCTCCGCTGCTGTGACCGGTTCTGGTATGAGAATGCTGACCCACTTGTGCGCTTCACCGACCCTCAGCTCACTGAAATAAGAAAGGTGGGTCTTCCTTGGTGGTGGTGGTGGTGGTGGTAGTAACAGTAGCAGTAGTCTATCCATCTGTGAGTAATGAGTGGTGGTGGTGGTAGCAGTAGTAGTAATAGTATCTCTGTTGGTGTTAAGTAGTGGTGGTAGTAATAGTAATAATAGTAGCAGTAGTATCTCTGTCTGTGGGTGGTGAGCAGCAGTAGTAGTAATAGCAATAGTTCATTTCTCTTTATATACCAGGCTGGCAATCCCACACAAGCCACACACACACACACACACACACACACACACACACACACACACACACACACACACACACACACACACACACACACACAAACACACACATTCTTATCCCAGTCAGCCATAGGATAGAAAG
>NW_026973738.1:0-37500 GCF_035594125.1 Scylla paramamosain
TAACGATAACGATAACTATAACGGTATTGTTATCGATATCGGTATCGTTATCGTTATCGTTATCGTTATCGTTATCATTATCGGTATCGTTATCGTTATCGTTATCGTTATCGTCATCGTCATCGTCATCGTCATCGTCATCGTTATCGTTATCGTTAGGTTAGGTTAGGTTAGGTTAGGTTAGGTTAGGTTAGGATAGGTTAGGTTAGGTTAGGTTAGGTTAGGTTAGGTTAGGTTAGGTTAGGTTAGGTTAGGTTAGGTTAGGTTAGGTTAGGTTAGGTTAGGTTAGGTTAAGTTAGGTTAGGTTAGGTTAGGTTAGGTTAGGTTAAGTTAGGTTAGGTTAGGTTAGGTTAGGTTAGGTTAACTTAGGTTAGGTTAAGCGGTTAGGTTAGGTTAGGTTAGGTTAAGCGGTTGGGTTAGGTTAGGTTAGGTTAAGCGGTTGGGTTAGGTTAGGTTAGGTTAAGTGGTTGGGTTAGATTAGGTTAGGTTAAGCGGTTGGGTTAGGTTAGGTTAGGTTAAGCGGTTGGGTTAGGTTAGGTTAGGGTAAGCGGTTGGGTTAGGTTAGGTTAGGATAAGCGGATGGGTTAGGTTAGGTTAGGTTAAGCGGTTGGGTTAGGTTAGCTTAGGTTAACCCTTTAAGGACCAAATTTATATCTACGTGTAGGAAAAATTTGATAATGAGTAAAATCAATTGATTGTATCGAACTTCATTGAAAGTAAACCTTAAGTTTCTACAAAACACATTTCTATAATATATTAATGTATTGGTTCAAAAATGGACCATTGGTCATTTTGACCTTGGAAAACCAATTTATTTCAGAAATGAATTTTTACATTGTTGTGCCTCTATAATCCTTATAAAATAACAAAACTTTCCTACAGATAACTTGTAAGCAATAGACAATACAGTATACAATACACAGCCATTTAGAATTGATGTTTTGATTGTGTTTTTCTTTACAGAAAGTACCTATTTTGTGTGAAACTCAATGAAGCAATTTCTTTCTTTATTTAAGCAAAGTGCAACATTGCATTTGCAGCAGTATGTGTAGTGCTGGAAAATTAATTATGTATATTTCTACTTTTTTTCCTAGATTAAGGCCCATGTAATGTGCGGGGATGACCAGAGTCTCAGTACCATGTGACTAACCCCCCCCCCTTCCCCTCCTCTCCTCAGTGTCCTTTTGTCCTTGCTTTCCCCCCCCCCCTCTCAGCGTCACTGTGTTGACCACTTCTATAACAAAATTTACCCCGTGAATAAACGTAATTTCTCTTGCTTGGCCAGGTTATAGAGGCGAATTTTTCACCTAATCCCAGAGAATGGGGAGCCTTGTCACTAACATTTTTCCTTATTTCTTCCCTGCTATGCTTATTTATACATCTATACTGCGTTCATACATAGATTATACATTGATACATGTACCCTGAGTTCCTGTGCATGTAAAAATGTGTTTATAGTAGGAAAAATAACAAGATAATCTTTCCATATTTTTCCTTCTTTTCCCCGCCCTCACCAAAACATCGGTGCCATTCTTTTTTTCATTGTTTCTCCTTATTCATGCCCATAGGTGAATTATTCATTTATACATCTACTATTCACATCCCAGCCCGATAGTCCTAGTCTGTAGTTAAATAAGATAGTTTGTGTTAGTCAGCGTCACCTGTGCCTGCATCTCCATCCCCCTCCTCTCTGTCATCCCAGACTGACAATATTAACCTTTATGCTAATTTCTCCTCACCTACGCTTATTTATATGCCAATATACATACATAGTTCATACATAGTTCATACATACATACATTTACTATTCATGTCTCGGTTTAATAGTCTAAGCCTGTCATGAAATACTATTGGTTTCATTGTGTCATCTCCGTCCTCTCATCAGGCGGCCTCTCGTTATAATTTTTGCTAGTTTCTCCTCATCACCGCTTACCCATAGTTCCATACCGCTTCCATATATAGATTATATATCCATACATCTACCCTCTACCCCAGTACATGTAGATATTTAGCAGTAGTGAGAAAAATGCAAGTTAACTCTGCCCACCTCACCCTGCCAAAACATTGCTTTCAAATTTCCTTTTTTTAATTTTTTTTTTCATTTCTCCGTACATAAGGGGAATGACATGTCCAATACAACACCCATACATAGAAAATGCATTTATATATTTGTCATGTGTCTCTGTATATATAGATTTGTACCTGTAATGATAAAATTATGAATGTATGCCTTGGGTCTGGCAGGTGAATGAATCTTCAGTTTGTTTTCTTAATTTCTTCATGTCACTATACCACAGCACTGTACCCTATGGTGCTAGTGGTGCAGGAAGGCCTTCTCTACCTTCACCACAAGCCACTGTACCATGCATCACTGTACCTTGAAACTGTACCACAAAAACTTAACTTAACTGGCCTTCACTTGAAAAAAAAGATATCGTTTTTTTTTCGTGTGGTTAATATTTCAGTGCTACAGTACCACAGCACTGTACTCTATGGTGCTAATGGTGCAGGAAGGCCTTGTCTACCTGCACCATAAGCCACTGTACCATGCGTCACTGTACATTAAAACTGTACCCCAAAAACTTAACCTAACTGGCCCTCACTTAAAAAAAAAATATATCGTTTTTTTTTCGTGTGCTTAATATTTCAGTGCTACAATACCACAGCACTGTACCCTATGGTGCTAATGGTGCAGGAAGGCCTTGTCTACCTGCACCATAAGCCACTGTACCATGCGTCACTGTACATTAAAACTGTACCCCAAAAACTTAACCTAACTGGCCCTCACTTAAAAAAATATATATCGTTTTTTTTTTCGTGTACGTAATATTTCAGTGCTACAATACCACAGCACTGTACCCTATGGTGATAATGGTGCAGGAAGGCCTTGTCTACCTTCACCATAAGCCACTGTATCATGCATCACTGTACCTTAAAACTGTACCACAAAAACAACCTAACTGGCCCTCACCTGAAAAAAATCTTTTTTTGTGTGTGTGTGCTTAATATTTCAGTGCTACAGTAACACAGCACTGTACTCTATGGTGCTTATGATGCAGGAAGGACTTGTCTACCTTCACCACAAGCCACTGTACCATGCATCACTGTACCTTGAAACTGTATCACAAAAACTTAACCTAACTAGCCTTCACTTGGAAAAAAAAGATATCGTTTTTTTTTCGTGTGGTTAATATTTCAGTGCTACAGTATCACAGCACTGTAATCTATGGTGCTAATGGTGCAGGAAGGCATTGTCTACCTGCACCATAAGCCACTGTACCATGCGTCACTGTACCTTAAAACTGTACCACAAAAACTTAACCTAACTGGCCCTCACTTAAAAAAAAATATATCGTTTTTTTTTTCGTGTGCTTAATATTTCACTGCTACAATACCACAGCACTGTACCCTATGGTGCTAATGGTGCAGGAAGGCCTTGTCTACCTTCACCATAAGCCACTGTACCATGCGTCACTGTACCTTAAAACTGTATAACAAAAACAACCTAACTGGCCCTCACCTGAAAAAAATTATCTTTTTTTTTTGTGTGTGTGCTTAATATTTCAGTGCTACAGTACCACAGCACTGTCCTCTATGGTGCTAATGGTGCAGGAAGGACTTGTCTACCTTCACCACAAGCCACTGTACCATGCATCACTGTACCCTGAAACTGTATCACAAAAACTTAACCTAACTAGCTTTCACTTGGAAAAAAAAAATATCGTTTTTTTTTCGTGTGGTTAATATTTCAGTGCTACAGTACCACAGCACTGTCATCTATGGTGCTAATGGTGCAGGAAGGCCTTCTCTACCTGCACCATAAGCCACTGTACCATGCGTCACTGTACCTTAAAACTGTACCACAAAAACTTAACCTAACTGGCCCTCACTTAAAAAAAAATATCGTTTTTTTTTTCGTGTGCTTAATATTTCAGTGCTACAATACCACAGCACTGTACCCTATGGTGCTAATGGTGCAGTAAGGCCTTGTCTACCTTCACCATAAGCCACTGTACCATGCGTCACTGTACCTTAAAACTGTACCACAAAAACAACCTAACTGGCCCTCACCTGAAAAAAATTATCTTTTTTTTTTGTGTGTGCTTAATATTTCAGTCCTACAGTACCACAGCACTGTACTCTATGGTGCTAATGGTGCAGGAAGGACTTGTCTACCTTCACCACAAGCCACTGTACCATGCATCACTGTACCTTGAAACTGTATCACAAAAACTTAACCTAACTAGCCTTCACTTGGAAAAAAAAGATATCGTTTTTTTTTCGTGTGGTTAATATTTCAGTGCTACAGTACCACAGCACTGTAATCTATGGTGCTAATGGTGCAGGAAAGCCTTGTCTACCTGCACCATAAGCCACTGTACCATGCATCACTGTTTATTAAAACTGTACCTCAAAAACTTAACCTAACTGGCCCTCACTTAAAAAAAAAATATATCGTTTTTTTTTCGTGTGCTTAATATTTCAGTGCTACAATACCACAGCACTGTACTTTATGATGCTAATGGTGCAGGAAGGCCTTGTCTACCTTCACCATAAGCTACTGTACCATGCGTCACTGTACCTTAAAACTGTACCACAAAAACAACCTAACTGGCCCTCACCTGAAAAAAAAATCTTTTTTTGTGTGTATGTGCTTAATATTTCAGTGCTACAGTACCACAGCACTGTACTCTATGGTGCTAATGGTGCAGGAAGGCCTTGTCTACCTTCACCATAAGCCACTGTACCATGTGTCACTGTACCTTAAAACTGTACCACAAAAACAACCTAACTGGCCCTCACCTGAAAAAAAATATCTTTTTTTTGTGTGTGTTCTTAATATTTATGTGCTACAGTACAACAGCACTGTACTCTATGGTGCTAATGGTGCAGGAAGGCCTTGTCTACCTTCACCACAAGCCACTGTACCATGCATCACTGTACCTTGAAACTGTACCACAAAAACTTAACCTAACTGGCCTTCACTTGAAAAAAAAAAAGATATCTTTTTTTTTTCGTGTGGTTAATATTTCAGTGCTACAGTACCACAGCACTGTACTCTATGGTGCTAATGGTGCAGGAAGACCTTGTCTACCTGCACCATAAGCCACTGTACCATGCGTCACTGTACATTAAAACTGTACCCCAAAAACTTAACCTAACTGGCCCTCACTTAAAAAAAAACATATCGTTTTTTTTTTCGTGTGCTTAATATTTCAGTGCTACAATACCACAGCACCGTACCCTATGGTGCTAATGGTGCAGGAAGGCCTTGTCTACCTTCACCATAAGCCACTGTACCATGCGTCACTGTACCTTAAAACTGTACCACAAAAACAACCTAACTGGCCCTCACCTGAAAAAAATTATCTTTTTTTTTTTGTGTGTGCTTAATATTTCAGTGCTACAGTACCACAGCACTGTACTCTATGGTGCTAATGGTGCAGGAAGGACTTGTCTACCTTCACCACAAGCCACTGTACCATGCATCACTGTACCTTGAAACTGTATCACAAAAACTTAACCTAACTAGCCTTCACTTGGAAAAAAAAGATATCGGTTTTTTTTTCGTGTGGTTAATATTTCAGTGCTACAGTACCACAGCACTGTAATCTATGGTGCTAATGGTGCAGGAAGGCCTTGTCTACCTGCACCATAAGCCACTGTACCATGCGTCACTGTACATTAAAACTGTACCCCAAAATCTTAACCTAACTGGCCCTAATTTAAAAAAAAATATATCGTTTTTTTTTTCGTGTGCTTAATATTTCAGTGCTACAGTACCACAGCACTGTACCCTATGGTGCTAATGGTGCAGGGATGCCTTGTCTACCTTCACCATAAGCCACTGTACCATGCGTCACTGTACCTTAAAACTGTACCACAAAAACAACCTAACTGGCCCTCACCTGAAAAAAATTATCTTTTTTTTTGTGTGTGTGCTTAATATTCCAGTGCTACAGTACCACAGCACTGTACTCTATGGTGCTAATGGTGCAGGAAGGACTTGTCTACCTTCACCATAAGCCACTGTACCATGTGTCACTGTACCTTAAAACTGTACCACAAAAACAACCTAACTGGCCCCCACCTGAAAAAAATTACTTTTTTTTTTGTGTGTGTGCTTAATATTTCTGTGCTATAGTACCACAGCACTGTACTCTATGGTGCTAATGGTGCAGGAAGGCCTTGTCTACCTTCACCACAAGCCACTGTACCATGCATCACTGTACCTTGAAACTGTACCACAAAAACTTAACCTAACTGGCCTTCACTTGAAAAAAAAGATATCGTTTTTTTTTTCGTGTGGTTAATATTTCAGTGCTACAGTACCACAGCACTGTACTCTATGGTGCTAATGGTGCAGGAAGACCTTGTCTACCTGCACCATAAGCCACTGTACCATGCGTCACTGTACATTAAAACTGTACCCCAAAAACTTAACCTAACTGGCCCTCACTTAAAAAAAAAACATATCGTTTTTTTTTTCGTGTGCTTAATATTTCACTGCTACAATACCACAGCACTGTACCCTATGGTGCTAATGGTGCAGGAAGGCCTTGTCTACCTTCACCATAAGCCACTGTACCATGCGTCACTGTACCTTAAAACTGTATAACAAAAACAACCTAACTGGCCCTCACCTGAAAAAATTATCTTTTTTTTTTGTGTGTGTGCTTAATATTTCAGTGCTACAGTACCACAGCACTGTACTCTATGGTGCTAATGGTGCAGGAAGGACTTGTCTACCTTCACCACAAGCCACTGTACCATGCATCACTGTACCCTGAAACTTTATCACAAAAACTTAACCTAACTAGCTTTCACTTAGAAAAAAAAAATATCGTTTTTTTTTCGTGTGGTTAATATTTCAGTGCTACAGTACCACAGCACTGTCATCTATGGTGCTAATGGTGCAGGAAGGCCTTCTCTACCTGCACCATAAGCCACTGTACCATGCGTCACTGTACCTTAAAACTGTACCACAAAAACTTAACCTAACTGGCCCTCACTTAAAAAAAAATATCGTTTTTTTTTTCGTGTGCTTAATATTTCAGTGCTACAATACCACAGCACTGTACCCTATGGTGCTAATGGTGCAGTAAGGCCTTGTCTACCTTCACCATAAGCCACTGTACCATGCGTCACTGTACCTTAAAACTGTACCACAAAAACAACCTAACTGGCCCTCACCTGAAAAAAATTATCTTTTTTTTTTGTGTGTGCTTAATATTTCAGTCCTACAGTACCACAGCACTGTACTCTATGGTGCTAATGGTGCAGGAAGGACTTGTCTACCTTCACCACAAGCCACTGTACCATGCATCACTGTACCTTGAAACTGTATCACAAAAACTTAACCTAACTAGCCTTCACTTGGAAAAAAAAGATATCGTTTTTTTTTCGTGTGGTTAATATTTCAGTGCTACAGTACCACAGCACTGTAATCTATGGTGCTAATGGTGCAGGAAAGCCTTGTCTACCTGCACCATAAGCCACTGTACCATGCATCACTGTTTATTAAAACTGTACCTCAAAAACTTAACCTAACTGGCCCTCACTTAAAAAAAAAATATATCGTTTTTTTTTCGTGTGCTTAATATTTCAGTGCTACAATACCACAGCACTGTACTTTATGATGCTAATGGTGCAGGAAGGCCTTGTCTACCTTCACCATAAGCTACTGTACCATGCGTCACTGTACCTTAAAACTGTACCACAAAAACAACCTAACTGGCCCTCACCTGAAAAAAAAATCTTTTTTTGTGTGTATGTGCTTAATATTTCAGTGCTACAGTACCACAGCACTGTACTCTATGGTGCTAATGGTGCAGGAATGCCTTGTCTACCTTCACCATAAGCCACTGTACCATGTGTCACTGTACCTTAAAACTGTACCACAAAAACAACCTAACTGGCCCTCACCTGAAAAAAAATATCTTTTTTTTGTGTGTGTTCTTAATATTTATGTGCTACAGTACAACAGCACTGTACTCTATGGTGCTAATGGTGCAGGAAGGCCTTGTCTACCTTCACCACAAGCCACTGTACCATGCATCACTGTACCTTGAAACTGTACCACAAAAACTTAACCTAACTGGCCTTCACTTGAAAAAAAAAAAGATATCGTTTTTTTTTTCGTGTGGTTAATATTTCAGTGCTACAGTACCACAGCACTGTACTCTATGGTGCTAATGGTGCAGGAAGACCTTGTCTACCTGCACCATAAGCCACTGTACCATGCGTCACTGTACATTAAAACTGTACCCCAAAAACTTAACCTAACTGGCCCTCACTTAAAAAAAAACATATCGTTTTTTTTTTCGTGTGCTTAATATTTCAGTGCTACAATACCACAGCACTGTACCCTATGGTGCTAATGGTGCAGGAAGGCCTTGTCTACCTGCACCATAAGCCACTGTACCATGCGTCACTGTACATTAAAACTGTACCCCAAAAACTTAACCTAACTGACCCTCACTTAAAAAAAAAATATATCGTTTTTTTTTCGTGTACGTAATATTTCAGTGCTACAATACCACAGCACTGTACCCTATGGTGATAATGGTGCAGGAAGGCCTTGTCTACCTTCACCATAAGCCACTGTACCATGCGTCACTG
This sequence comes from Scylla paramamosain, assembly GCF_035594125.1. NCBI lineage: Eukaryota > Metazoa > Arthropoda > Malacostraca > Decapoda > Portunidae > Scylla > Scylla paramamosain. The sequence continues at coordinate 8,623 of NW_026973738.1, forward strand.
TACCTTAAAACTGTACCACAAAAACAACCTAACTGGCCCTCACCTGAAAAATTTTTTTTTTTTTGTGTGTGCTTAATATTTCAGTGCTACAGTACCACAGCACTGTACTCTATGGTGCTTATGGTGCAGGAAGGACTTGTCTACCTTCACCACAAGCCACTGTACCATGCATCACTGTACCTTGAAACTGTATCACAAAAACTTAACCTAACTAGCCTTCACTTGGAAAAAAAAGATATCGTTTTTTTTTTCGTGTGGTTAATATTTCAGTGCTATAGTATCACAGCACTGTAATCTATGGTGCTAATGGTGCAGGAAGGCCTTGTCTACCTGCACCATAAGCCACTGTACCATGCGTCACTGTACCTTAAAACTGTACCACAAAAACTTAACCTAACTGGCCCTCACTTAAAAAAAAATATATCGTTTTTTTTTTCGTGTGCTTAATATTTCACTGCTACAATACCACAGCACTGTACCCTATGGTGCTAATGGTGCAGGAAGGCCTTGTCTGCCTTCACCATAAGCCACTGTACCATGCGTCACTGTACCTTAAAACTGTACCACAAAAACAACCTAACTGGCCCTCACCTGAAAAAAAATATCTTTTTTTTGTGTGTGTTCTTAATATTTCAGTGCTACAGTACCACAGCACTGTACTCTATGGTGCTAATGGTGCAGGAAGGACTTGTCTACCTTCACCACAAGCCACTGTACCATGCATCACTGTACCCTGAAACTGTATCACAAAAACTTAACCTAACTAGCCTTCACTTGGAAAAAAAAAATATCGTTTTTTTTTTTCGTGTGGTTAATATTTCAGTGGTACAGTAACACAGCACTGTCATCTATGGTGCTAATGGTGCAGGAAGGCCTTGTCTACCTGCACCATAAGCCCCTGTACCATGCGTCACTGTACCTTAAAACTGTACCACAAAAACTTAACCTAACTGGCCCTCACTTAAAAAAAAATATTGTTTTTTTTTCGTGTGCTTTATATTTCAGTGCTACAATACCACAGCACTGTACCCTATGGTGCTAATGGTGCAGGAAGGCCTTGTCTACCTTCACCATAAGCCACTGTACCATGCGTCACTGTACCTTAAAACTGTACCACAAAAACAACCTAACTGGCCCTCACCTGAAAAAAATTATCTTTTTTTTTTGTGTGTGCTTAATATTTCAGTGCTACAGTACCACAGCACTGTACTCTATGGTGCTAATGGTGCAGGAAGGACTTGTCTACCTTCACCACAAGCCACTGTACCATGCATCACTGTACCCTGAAACTGTATCACAAAAACTTAACCTAACTAGCCTTCACTTGGAAAAAAAAAATATCGTTTTTTTTTCGTTTGGTTAATATTTCAGTGCTACAGTACCACAGCACTGTCATCTATGGTGCTAATGGTGCAGGAAGGCCTTGTCTACCTGCACCATAAGCCACTGTACCATGCGTCACTGTACCTTAAAACTGTACCACAAAAACTTAACCTAACTTGCCCTCACTTAAAAAAAAATATCGTTTTTTTTTTCGTGTGCTTAATATTTCAGTGCTACAATACCACAGCACCGTACCCTATGGTGCTAATGGTGCAGGAAGGCCTTGTCTACCTTCACCATAAGCCACTGTACCATGCGTCACTGTACCTTAAAACTGTACCACAAAAACAACCTAACTGGCCCTCACCTGAAAAAAATTATCTTTTTTTTTTGTGTGTGCTTAATATTTCAGTGCTACAGTACCACAGCACTGTACTCTATGGTGCTAATGGTGCAGGAAGGACTTGTCTACCTTCACCACAAGCCACTGTACCATGCATCACTGTACCTTGAAACTGTATCACAAAAACTTAACCTAACTAGCCTTCACTTGGAAAAAAAAGATATCGTTTTTTTTTTCGTGTGGTTAATATTTCAGTGCTACAGTACCACAGCACTGTAATCTATGGTGCTAATGGTGCAGGAAGGCCTTGTCTACCTGCACCATAAGCCACTGTACCATGCGTCACTGTACATTAAAACTGTACCCCAAAATCTTAACCTAACTGGCCCTCACTTAAAAAAAAATATATCGTTTTTTTTTTCGTGTGCTTAATATTTCAGTGCTACAGTACCACAGCACTGTACCCTATGGTGCTAATGGTGCAGGGATGCCTTGTCTACCTTCACCATAAGCCACTGTACCATGCGTCACTGTACCTTAAAACTGTACCACAAAAACAACCTAACTGGCCCTCACCTGAAAAAAATTATCTTTTTTTTTGTGTGTGTGCTTAATATTCCAGTGCTACAGTACCACAGCACTGTACTCTATGGTGCTAATGGTGCAGGAAGGACTTGTCTACCTTCACCATAAGCCACTGTACCATGTGTCACTGTACCTTAAAACTGTACCACAAAAACAACCTAACTGGCCCCCACCTGAAAAAAATATCTTTTTTTTTTGTGTGTGTGCTTAATATTTCTGTGCTATAGTACCACAGCACTGTACTCTATGGTGCTAATGGTGCAGGAAGGCCTTGTCTACCTTCACCACAAGCCACTGTACCATGCATCACTGTACCTTGAAACTGTACCACAAAAACTTAACCTAACTGGCCTTCACTTGAAAAAAAAGATATCGTTTTTTTTTTCGTGTGGTTAATATTTCAGTGCTACAGTACCACAGCACTGTACTCTATGGTGCTAATGGTGCAGGAAGACCTTGTCTACCTGCACCATAAGCCACTGTACCATGCGTCACTGTACATTAAAACTGTACCCCAAAAACTTAACCTAACTGGCCCTCACTTAAAAAAAAAGATATCGTTTTTTTTCTCGTGTGGTTAATATTTCAGTGCTACAATACCACAGCACTGTACCCTATGGTGCTAATGGTGCAAGAAGGCCTTGTCTGCCTTCACCATAAGCCACTGTACCATGCGTCACTGTACCTTAAATCTGTACCACAAAAACAACCTAACTGGCCCTCACCTGAAAAAAAATATCTTTTTTTTGTGTGTGTTCTTAATATTTCAGTGCTACAGTACCACAGCACTGTACTCTATGGTGCTAATGGTGCAGGAAGGACTTGTCTACCTTCACCACAAGCCACTGTACCATGCATCACTGTACCCTGAAACTGTATCACAAAAACTTAACCTAACTAGCCTTCACTTGGAAAAAAAAAATATCGTTTTTTTTTTCGTGTGGTTAATATTTCAGTGCTACAGTAACACAGCACTGTCATCTATGGTGCTAATGGTGCAGGAAGGCCTTGTCTACCTGCACCATAAGCCACTGTACCATGCGTCACTGTACCTTAAAACTGTACCACAAAAACTTAACCTAACTGGCCCTCACTTAAAAAAAAATATCGTTTTTTTTTTCGTGTGCTTAATATTTCAGTGCTACAATACCACAGCACTGTACCCTATGGTGCTAATGGTGCAGGAAGGCCTTGTCTACCTTCACCATAAGCCACTGTACCATGCGTCACTGTACCTTAAAACTGTACCACAAAAACAACCTAACTGGCCCTCACCTGAAAAAAATTATCTTTTTTTTTTGTGTGTGCTTAATATTTCAGTGCTACAGTACCACAGCACTGTACTCTATGGTGCTAATGGTGCAGGAAGGACTTGTCTACCTTCACCACAAGCCACTGTACCATGCATCACTGTACCCTGAAACTGTATCACAAAAACTTAACCTAACTAGCCTTCACTTGGAAAAAAAAAATATCGTTTTTTTTTTCGTGTGGTTAATATTTCAGTGCTACAGTAACACAGCACTGTCATCTATGGTGCTAATGGTGCAGGAAGGCCTTGTCTACCTGCACCATAAGCCACTGTACCATGCGTCACTGTACCTTAAAACTGTACCACAAAAACTTAACCTAACTGGCCCTCACTTAAAAAAAAATATCGTTTTTTTTTTCGTGTGCTTAATATTTCAGTGCTACAATACCACAGCACTGTACCCTATGGTGCTAATGGTGCAGGAAGGCCTTGTCTACCTTCACCATAAGCCACTGTACCATGCGTCACTGTACCTTAAAACTGTACCACAAAAACAACCTAACTGGCCCTCACCTGAAAAAAATTATCTTTTTTTTTTGTGTGTGCTTAATATTTCAGTGCTACAGTACCACAGCACTGTACTCTATGGTGCTAATGGTGCAGGAAGGACTTGTCTACCTTCACCACAAGCCACTGTACCATGCATCACTGTACCTTGAAACTGTATCACAAAAACTTAACCTAACTAGCCTTCACTTGGAAAAAAAAAATATCGTTTTTTTTTCGTGTGGTTAATATTTCAGTGCTACAGTACCACAGCACTGTCATCTATGGTGCTAATGGTGCAGGAAGGCCTTGTCTACCTGCACCATAAGCCACTGTACCATGCGTCACTGTACCTTAAAACTGTACCACAAAAACTTAACCTAACTGGCCCTCACTTAAAAAAAAATATCGTTTTTTTTTCGTGTGCTTAATATTTCAGTGCTACAATACCACAGCACCGTACCCTATGGTGCTAATGGTGCAGGAAGGCCTTGTCTACCTTCACCATAAGCCACTGTACCATGCGTCACTGTACCTTAAAACTGTACCACAAAAACAACCTAACTGGACCTCACCTGAAAAAAATTATCTTTTTTTTTTGTGTGTGCTTAATATTTCAGTGCTACAGTACCACAGCACTGTACTCTATGGTGCTAATGGTGCAGGAAGGACTTGTCTACCTTCACCACAAGCCACTGTACCATGCATCACTGTACCTTGAAACTGTATCACAAAAACTTAACCTAACTAGCCTTCACTTGGAAAAAAAAGATATCGTTTTTTTTTTCGTGTGGTTAATATTTCAGTGCTACAGTACCACAGCACTGTAATCTATGGTGCTAATGGTGCAGGAAGGCCTTGTCTACCTGCACCATAAGCCACTGTACCATGCGTCACTGTACATTAAAACTGTACCCCAAAATCTTAACCTAACTGGCCCTCACTTAAAAAAAAATATATCGTTTTTTTTTCGTGTGCTTAATATTTCAGTGCTACAGTACCACAGCACTGTACCCTATGGTGCTAATGGTGCAGGGATGCCTTGTCTACCTTCACCATAAGCCACTGTACCATGCGTCACTGTACCTTAAAACTGTACCACAAAAACAACCTAACTGGCCCTCACCTGAAAAAAATTATCTTTTTTTTTGTGTGTGTGCTTAATATTCCAGTGCTACAGTACCACAGCACTGTACTCTATGGTGCTAATGGTGCAGGAAGGACTTGTCTACCTTCACCATAAGCCACTGTACCATGTGTCACTGTACCTTAAAACTGTACCACAAAAACAACCTAACTGGCCCCCACCTGAAAAAAATATCTTTTTTTTTTTGTGTGTGTGCTTAATATTTCTGTGCTATAGTACCACAGCACTGTACTCTATGGTGCTAATGGTGCAGGAAGACCTTGTCTACCTTCACCACAAGCCACTGTACCATGCATCACTGTACCTTGAAACTGTATCACAAAAACTTAACCTTACTAGCCTTCACTTGAAAAAAAAGATATCGTTTTTTTTTCGTGTGGTTAATATTTCAGTGCTACAGTACCACAGCACTGTACTCTATGGTGCTAATGGTGCAGGAAGGCCTTGTCTACCTGCACCATAAGCCACTGTACCATGCATCACTGTACATTAAAACTGTTCCTCAAAAACTTAACCTAACTGGCCCTCACTTAAAAAAAAAAAATATCTTTTTTTCGTGTGCTTAATATTTCAGTGCTACAATACCACAGCACTGTACTTTATGATGCTAATGGTGCAGGAAGGCCTTGTCTACCTTCACCATAAGCCACTGTACCATGCGTCACTGTACCTTAAAACTGTACCACAAAAACAACCTAACTGGCCCTCACCTGAAAAAAAAATCTTTTTTTGTGTGTGTGTGCTTAATATTTCAGTGCTACAGTACCACAGCACTGTACTCTATGGTGCTAATGGTGCAGGAAGGCCTTGTCTACCTTCACCATAAGCCACTGTACCATGTGTCACTGTACCTTAAAACTGTACCACAAAAACAACCTAACTGGCCCTCACCTGAAAAAAAAAATATCTTTTTTTTGTGTGTGTTCTTAATATTTCTGTGCTACAGTACCACAGCACTGTACTCTATGGTGCTAATGGTGCAGGAAGGCCTTGTCTACCTTCACCACAAGCCACTGTACCATGCATCACTTTACCTTGAAACTGTATCACAAAAACTTAACCTAACTAGCCTTCACTTGAAAAAAAGATATCGGTTTTTTTTTCGTGTGGTTAATATTTCAGTGCTACAGTACCACAGCACTGTACTCTATGGTGCTAATGGTGCAGGAAGGCCTTGTCTACCTTCACCATAAGCCACTATACCATGTGTCACTGTACCTTAAAACTGTACAACAAAAACAACCTAACTGGCCCTCACCTGAAAACAAATTTTTTTTTTTGTGTGTGTGTGCTTAATATTTCTGTGCTACAGTACCACAGCACTGTACTCTATGGTGCTAATGGTGCAGGAAGGCCATGTCTACCTTCACCATTAGCCACTGTGCCATGCATCAATTAAAACTGTACCCTAAAAACTTAACCTAACTGGCCTTCACTTGAAAAAAAAGGTATCGTTTTTTTTCGTGTTGTTAATATTTCAGTGCTACAATACTAATACCCCAAAAAGTTAACCTAACTGTGATGTTCCGAGACCTTGTAAACAATTTCCTAGAGTGGTGAATCAACTTGCAAGACTCCCACTGTTGCTCTACCATGTCAGTGTACATTGTGGTGTTAATGGTGCAGTACAAGGGCCTGGCAGTGTACCATGTGCCATAGTACCTCAAAAACACCTGTAAGACTGTTTTTCTTGTTTTCCTCCGATATATTTCTTTATTTATTTTTTTTATTGCGGTTTTTTATCTATTTTTTTGGTTTGGTTCGGAATCCTGAATCATGCATTTTTTTTCTATTTATTTTTATTATTTTATTTATTTCTTTTTATATAATTGCATTTGCTTAGGTTAGGTCAGCTGAGTTAGGTTAGGTTGGCTTCAGTTCATCAAAGTTAGGTCAGGTTAGGTTACGTCAGGTCAGGTTAGTCTAGAATAAGTTAGGTTAGGTTAAGTTAGGTTACGTTAGGTTAGGTTAAGTTAGGTTAAGTTAGCTTACATTAGGTTAGGTCAGGTCAGGTTAAGTTAGGTTAGGTTACATTAGGTCAGGTTAGGTTAGAATAAGTTAAATTTGGGTTAGGTTTTTTTTAATTTGCTTAGGTCAGGTCAGAGCAGGTTAGGCTGAAATTGATATTAATTAGACTATTTTAGCTTTGACTTTGTAATAATAGTTTACTACTACTACTACTACTTCATATTTTCCTTTCCTAATTTATTTATTTATTTATTTAATATTTTAGTCAGGTCAGATTAGGTTAGGTTAGATTACATCAGGTTAAGTTAGGTTAGGTTAGGTTAAGTTAGGTTAACCCGTAAAGTGTTTAGTACGTATATATACGTTCGGGAGGGAAAGTGTTTAGTACATATATATACGATCATCGTTTTCTTTTACTTCACGGCACCTAAATCTGTAGAAATGGTTCAAGATGTCTTTTCTATGCCTAAATATGATTTTGAAAGCTCACTCTCATTTTTATTGTATTGCTGTGGTCTATTACATAGAATGTATCCATGACCACGAATGATTTATTGAAAAAATAGGTATATTTATAAAAATATGTTAGTGGTGTCATAATTACTTATCAATATACTCAAAATACTGTTCAGTAGATCAGCTATTTTTATATTATTCCAAATTGAATAGCAATTTCAATATATTTTGTGTTCGTGCGTACAGTCATCGTCGGTTGTGTTGGCAGCCCTGGGGCGTGAGGCGCCGGGTTGGCGGGCTGGCCCAGCAATGAGTCGTGATAGCCAGACACGCTGCTACACCCTCGCTGTTAGCACGTGTTGTCCTGTGCACCATGCCGCGGGGCTTGACATCGGCGCAAATAGAGAATATTCTCTGTGACGATAATGTCACAGAGTTGGGGGACAGTGATCTCTCTGAGGAAGACGATGAAGATGACTCTGATTACATACAATCAGACAGGGGGAGTGATGATGAAAATGAAAGTGAATCTGCTCCTGCTCATTCCAGCAAGAAGCGGAAAAGGGATGGTGGGGAGTCCGGGCTTGTAGTAGGTGCTTCCTCACTATCAGCTTCTCAGCCACTGCATGACCTCGCTAGTCAAGCGCACACACTATCTACATCCCAAGCTCAACACCAAACAATAAATGCTGATGCTGATGTACAATGGGAATGGAGAGATGGGCATGACTTTTTGCCCACTGATTTTCAGTTTGATCTTCATGGTTGTGGTATACCACATGGACTCGTTCATGATGGCAGCACAGAGAGTGAATATTTTAGGTTGTTTTTCACGGAAGACATAATGGCTCATATAGTCAAAGAAAGCAACAAGTTTCATTGCTTTATGATAGCAGGTAAAATACTCCATCCACACTCTCGTTTCTTGCAATGGCAGGACACAGATGTAAAAGAAATGTACTCATTTTTGGCTTTAGTTATGCTGATGGGGCTCACTCCAAGGGAAAATTATAAGGAATACTGGTCGACAGATCCACTTCTTCGCCAGCCTATTTTCAGTAAAATCATGTCAGTAAACAGGTTCATTGCTTTGCTACAAGCCTTACACTTCCAAGATAACACTCAGCCAACTGATGATGACAAAATGAGAAAAATAAGGCCCATCTTTGACTACATTTGCCATAGTTTCAAGTCATCATTCAAACCATTTCAAAATTTAGTTATTGATGAAAGTTTGGTTCTGTGGCGTGGTAATTTACACTTTCGCCAGTACATCCCATCCAAGCGCCACCGATTTGGCCTAAAACTATTTGTTCTTTGTGACTGTGAAACTGGCTTCATTTTGGACATGATTTTGTACACTGAGGCAAGAACAAACATCAAAGAGAATAAGAAGTTGGGCATATCAGGAAGCGTTGTCAGTACCATGCTTGAGTCTTACCTTGGTCAAGGACATATACTTTTTGTTGACAACTGGTACACCAGTCCTACACTGCTCCACTATCTGCATGAGAGAAAGACTGGGGCCTGTGGTACGGTAAAGCCAAATCGCAAGTTTACTGCCAAATTCCCCATCGGACTGCAGAAAGGCGATGTTGTTCACAAGCAGGCAAACAACATTCTTGCAGTGAAATGGAAGGACAAGAGAGACGTTCATCTCCTCACCATTGTCCACGAACCAAAGTTGCAAACGAGTGAGAACATTGACCATTCCACAAAAACCTTCATCGACAAACCTGAATGTGTTATTGTCTACAACCAAAACATGCGCCTTGTAGATAAAAGTGACAGCATGATGTCATCTGTGGAATGTTCAAGGAAAACAATGAAATGGTACAAAAAGATGTTTTTTCATCTGATTGACTGTGCTGTCCTCAACGCCCATATTCTATACCAGGTCAAAACTGGCGAGAAGCCGACACTCCATGACTTCACAAGGGAGGTAATAAGACAGCTTCTTGAGCAGTATTCGGAGCCTCTTCCTACAGCAGGACGACGACGAGCATCTCGTGGTGACGATCCTACACGTCTCACAGGTCGTCATTTTCCCAAGTATATCCCACCTACAGCTGCCAAGAAAAACGCCCAAAAGCCTTGCCACGTCTGCCGCACCACCACACTCCGGCCAAAGCAACGCAAAGATACGAGGTTCATGTGTGTGCCCTGCGACACGGCTCTTTGTCTGGACCCGTGTTTTGAGGTATATCACACTCTCAAGATATACTAGAGTGGTATAGATAATTGTAAATAATGTATATACTATAGAGCATAGGAAAATATGTTTCATTTGCTGCTAATGAAAGACAGAAGTTTATAATACGGAAACCTGAAAGTTTACAGGTACAGGATTTTTTTTCCCCATGGCCGTTTATAATACGGAAACCTGAAAGTTTACGGGCACAAGTTTTTTTTCCCTATGGCCGTTTATAATACAGAAACCTGAAAGTTTACAGGCACAATATTTTTTCCATATGGTCGTTTATAATACGGAAACCTAAAGTTTGTAGCAAATAATCTAGTCAGCCATAGAAATATCCCATTTTCTCTCATATTCAGGGTACACTAAAACTTACGCGCTTCTCAGAACCAGTAATGTAAACACAAGTCACCGCTCCAAGCACTCCGTTTTCTCTTATATGTTTTCAGCCTCCCGTTCTCTTTCTACTGCACAGATTTTTCGTCTTTCATCTCTTCTTCCTCATTTTTTTATACATACACATTCTGTGCACGCTTTTCGACACATACGTTACACGTCTTTTCTATACATCATATTACTCCTTTCTTCACACAGACATACACACACACATTCACTCTCTTTGTCCATATCTTTATGTAAATCATTTATTATGTTCAGTATTTCTTGTATATATGTTCATGTATTTGTTAAATAAACCAGAGAGAGTTTAACCAGTCTAACAAGTGGCTATAAATACAACCTTAGCTGGTGAACAAAAAGAGTTAAGAGATTAAAGGACTTGCAACTACTGACGGTTATCTGTCGGTTTTCTCTTCTCTATCTCTGGCGAGTTAAGAGATTAAAGGACTTGCAACTGCTGACGGTTACCTGTCGGTTTTCTCTTCTCATATTCCTGGCGGCTTCCACCTAGATCACTAGAAGTTTACAGGCACAAGATTTTTTTTCCCTATGGGCATGAGATGCGTATTTGCGTGTCAACAGTTAGTTGTAGGTACATTAGCCAATACACTTTTCCCTATGTAAGCATCAATTGCCACATTATTTCTGCTGTCTTTTATGCACATGTGCTTTCATATCATTCATTCCTCATCTTACTTACTTTGGCCCACAGTAGATAGATAGAAGTATAGAACTGTAGTTGTAGTTAGTGTAGTGTTAGCTATACAGGCAGCCTCGTTGGGCCCAACAGGGTTGTTGCTGTCTGTTTCTCCTTTGTATTCATTCCTGGCTCGGAACCTGAGTCATCAGTTTCCCAGCCATACAGATTTTCATGGGATATGCTACAGTCCAGAGGTAATACACAATTACCTCTTAGATATACTTGTAAAATTGGGATGTTATGTAAATTGTACAGTAGCAGAGCAATAACAAATTGGTTGGCAGCAAATGCAAAGACGCGGTAGCTACGTAGTAAATGGAAAAATGTTTGGGGTATGTGATCAGCTGGCGGGCGAGGGCGGGCGGGCTGTGGTATGCAGGAGTACCAACATAAAAAAACATAAAATTCGTATAATGGGTTATTTGGGCAGCTGTGTGTAATTTTTTTGTTGTTGGTGTTACAAAACATGTTATGCTTGTGCAATGAAGGGATAATATTGTGATACTTATATACACATAGAGAAAATATAGTCTGTACGAGCGTGATAAATTTGGTACTATGATATGACTATAGAAAGGCTAGACAAACAATCCTCATATATATTTTACAAGAAACTCAAACTAAACAATATATAGTCATGGAAGAAGCATTCACAGTGTGTCGGAAATAATAAATAAGAAGCGGAAGTTACATAGTACTGTTCTACGTGTTTCGTCTTACGCACCACCACTGGAGTATTGGTGCCACGCGTGAAAGGACTCACAGAAAACGACAGCTTACAGGGAACACACATATATCGCATTTATATCGTTCAAATCAGCTATTTTTTTGCAATTTTATAAGACAATAATATTATTTGGCCAAAATCCAACCCCACATGACCTGTTTCACTCCTATAAAGCAACACTGTACGGGTTAAAGTAACAACTATAAAGTAAACAGTAACTTAATTATTCATATTTTCATCCCTGAACTCACAACCTAGTCACCCCCCCCACTAACACAAAATTATAACTCTTAATAAATTTCCCCACTGGAAACCTTTATCCTTAGTTTCCCGCCTATTTCTTCACAAGCGAAGCCAGACTCTCTCGGATTCTCCTCAGGTGAGCATGCAGTCTGATATTCTCCTCCTCCATTCCTGTAATATTAAGTAAGTATTTGTTTAGTATTTGTTTAACAATAATTTTACTAATGCCAGACTCTCTCGGATTCTCCTCAGATATTCCTGGTGATACGCTATTGTTCTGAGTGGATAGATATTCATATTTTTCGTTCTTTTTGTTGGTTCTCTCCACGTGAATTAGTGCAACCACCTGGTTCGAGTTCACCGTGTGAGACTGTCCTCAGGTCTATACATACCTTTAGGTATAATTTTTTACTTATTTATTTATTCTCCGGTCTCCCCCGCAATTCAGTGGTCGCGAAGATATCTCCATCGTAGTTTTTATGTAACTGAAGAGTACACTACCATTCTTTTGTATTTCTGAATTCCTTTTTTTTTTTATTATTATTCGGATTATTCCATTATCCATTAAAAATCTATATAAGTGTCAATATTTGTATTTCTTTTAATCCAGTGATAGAATTTGTAATTATCGTCTGCCACAAGGGAACATCACTCGTGGGCACTAACTGAAGGTAACTTTTTTATTATTATTTATATTATTATTTAAATCTCTTTTTTTTTCCGTGGTCACTAAACTGGTGGCAGCGGTGGGATTTATTTCGCAACTAACCGAAAGAGGTGGAGACTTGAAATAAGTGAATGAATGGGGAGATGTGCCTGAGGGGTGTGTATAGACCTGAGGGATATAATTGCAGGCAGTGGTGGCTACCGATATGTGTTGACTATCGTAGATCACTTTAGCCGATTTGTGAAGTTCTATCCACTCAAAAACAAACTATCAGAGGGAATTGTAGAGGCGCTGCAGCAGTACATTACCGACTTCGGGACTCCTCACTCCATCGTCCTGGACAATGGGGGCGAGTTCACCTCCCAGATCTTCCAACAATTCTGCCAGCAACACCTCATCACCCTTTGTTACACCACTCCCTACCACCCGCAAGGGAACGCCATCACCGAACGACTCCATCGCACGCTCAAATCCATCTTGGCTTCCTTGTGCCGAGGTTACCCGCTACGGTGGCCTCGCCTACTCCCTGTGTGTCAGGCCACTATGAATGCCGCCGTCCATACCAGTATCGCCCAACAACCTTTCTTCGCGTTTTTCTCCCGGCATGCGCCCCGAGTTGTGGGTGCCAGGCTACCCGCAGTTGATGGTGACGAGCAAGACGTGGATGTGGTCCGCCGGCTGATCCGGGAAACACGCGAGAAAATTACTCGGAAATACCGTAATGCGGCCAACAGGAAACGCAAGGAGCAGAAGGTAGACATTGGGGCATTGGTGTGGGTGAAGCGAGAGACTACAGAGTCAGGAGTGTGTAAGAAACTGTGTGTTCGTTGGGACGGCCCATATAAGGTGGTGGGAGTTTTAGGAGGAGGCAGTGGTTATGTGGTGAAAGACCCTTTCTCGGGAAAGATGGTGCAAAGAGCGGCAGAAAAGATCAAACAGTTTCACAGTGAGGAAGAGTACGTAGTTGCGGCTCAAGACACAGTGTTCCAACCTGATATAGAAACTGAAGTGTTACCGCCTAGAGTGCATAACCGTCCCAGACGCTATATTGAGGAATGTTAATGTCGCTGGAAGAACGGTATAGAAAAGAGCAGAGTGCTTGGGGTAAATACTCGTAGAGTCCCCCCCCTTACTTTTGCATGGTCTGGCTGGACTGGTTGTAATGAATCGTGGTATGATGGGTATGGGTACTATGTGAGAGGTGATGTAAGAATTTGAGAAGGAATAAGGAACCACTTTAATTCGCAGACTACTACTGCACTCAACAACCCGTTCGGGCCATACTGTGGTGGTTTACTTCAGGACGTGGCGAGCGCTTCGCGTAATCATCTGTAGTGTCTCGTGGTGTGAGTGAATGTGTGGATGAGTAAATGACTGTTCGAGTGTAAGGAACCGAGTACTGGGGTGGCCGAATCTCGTTTCAGAGAGTGACAGAGTGACTTAAGGTTAAGTCCTCACACCATAGGAGGTCAAGAGGCTGGTTGGGGTGGAATTCTTTTCTTTTTCCTTGAGATGAGAGAAAGAGCCGAGTTATGTCTCCAAGGGACATTGTGGTGATATGGCCCACAAGCCATTGTATGGGAGAGAATGTCAGAGTTATTTCCCGACAGAGATCACATGCAGTTCGTCAGCCTGGCTTGGTTGTGTGGTGGTGAGGGGAGGTTCTAATTACTCGGATGTGAAGGTGTTATTTTATTTTATTTTTTTTTTTTTGGTAAGGAGAAAAGAGAGAGGTGAAAAATTCTAGAACGGATGAAAGGCTCGTGTAGTGCTGGAAATTAATTATGTATATTTCTATTTTCTTTTTAGGCTAAGGCCCATGTAATGTGCGGGGATGACCTGACAGTCTCAGTATCATGTGTCTAACCCCCCCCCTTCCCCTCCTCTCCTCAGTGTCCTTTTGTCCTTGCTTTCCCCCCCCCCCTCTCAGCGTCACTGTGTTGACCACTTCTATAATAGATTTACCCCGTGAATAAACGTAATTTCTCCTGCTTGGCCAGGTTATAGAGGCGAATTTTTCACCTAATTCCAGAGAATGGGGAGCCCTTAATGCGATAAAATTAATTCTATAATGGTAAGGTCTTAAGCCAGCTCAAACAAATCCCAGATAATTACGCTGCGCCAATGAGGTTGACGAATCTGATAAGTCTTCTTTGCTTCGCCATCCTCTTACCCCTGTTGCTACGCAAGCCGGGAAGAGATACCAGACTTTGACTAATTCCCCAATTGATTTCGAACGTCCATTGAATTAAACTTCTTAAAGTAACAACTATAAAGTAAACAGTAACTTAATTATTCATATTTTTAATCCCTGAACTCACAACCTAGTCACCCCCCCCCACTAACACAAAATTATAACTCTTAATAAATTTCCCCACTGGAAACCTTTATCCTTAGTTTCCCGCCTATTTCTTCACAAGCGAAGCCAGACTCTCTCGGATATTTTTAATCCCTGAACTCACAACCTAGTCACCCCCCCCCACTAACACAAAATTATAACTCTTAATAAATTTCCCCACTGGAAACCTTTATCCTTAGTTTCCCGCCTATTTCTTCACAAGCGAAGCCAGACTCTCTCGGATTCTCCTCAGGTGAGCATGCAGTCTGATATTCTCCTCTTCCATTCCTGTAATATTAAGTAAGTATTTGTTTAACAATAATTTTACTAATGCCAGACTCTCTCGGATTCTCCTCAGATATTCCTGGTGATACTCTATTGTTCTGAGTGGATAGATATTCACATTTTTCGTTCTTTTTGTTGGTTCTCTCCACGTGAATTAGTGCAACCACCTGGTTCGAGTTCACCGTGTGAGACTGTCCTCAGGTCTATACATACCTTTAGGAATAATTTTTTACTTATTTATTTATTCTCCGGTCTCCCCCGCAATTCAGTGGTCGCGAAGATATCTCCATCGTAGTTTTTATGTAACTGAAGAGTACGCTACCGTTCTTTTGTATTTCTGAATTCCTTTTTTTTTTTTATTATTATTCGGATTATTCCATTATCCATTAAAAATCTATATAAGTGTCAATATTTGTATTTCTTTTAATCCAGTGATAGAATTTGTAATTATCGTCTGCCACAAGGGAACATCACTCGTGGGCACTAACTGAAGGTAACTTTATTTTATTATTATTTATATTATTATATTCTTTTTTTTGTGGTCACTAAAGTTGTGGTCACATATCCTGGTATCTGTATAGAGAGAATATAATAATAATAATAATACTTAATGCTCTTACAGAGAATTTGTCTTGTGCTTGCCAAAGTATAAAAGAGAAATATAAAAGTATAAAAATTCTTAAAACTATCAGTTACATCTATAAAATTCTCAATCATAAACTATCAAAAATAGAACACATTAAAATATTAAAAACATTAAAAGTATTGGTCATGTCCCTGAGTGCTGCCTTCTTTTACAACTGTTCATTCCCATCCAACGTCCTGTTACTAGATAGAACGTACGACTCCCTCTACCGAGATGTTCAGCCCTGCACAGATCTCCGTCTTCTGCCAGATGGTAACAATTTGTAACAGCTGTGCAATGGGTGACTGGGATCTTTAATTATGATATTGTTTCTCTGAATAACCGCTCGTTTATACAGTTCCAACAGTGGTTTTGTATTTTTTACTTTTAATCGGCTACATTTCTTTATTATATCGCTTAGTTTACCTTTAGATTCCACAGTACTACTATTTCCATACCAGCAACATATAGCAAATGAAAAAACTGATTGTAGTATACTACTGTAGAACAAATCCATTATCTTACTACCAACTTTTAACTTGCATAGTTTCCTAACAAAAAACATCCTTGAGTTTGCCTTCTTATATATTTTATCTATGTGAGAGGAAAAGTTGAGTTTATTGTCTATGATCGTTCACAAGTATTTGTATTCTTCTACTACTTCAACCGTTTCCTCGTTCATTTCCAAAGGTTCGTGTTGTACGGGAGTCTTCCTAAAATTGATAATCGTCTCCTTAGTTTTGTTAACGTTTAATTCTAAAAAATTATCCCTGCACCGTGTACTAAAATTGTTAATTTCTTCTCTATAAATAACATCATTATTTACACAGAGAGAGACAATGGCAGTGTCATCTGCATATTTGAATATCTTAGTACACTCATTTTGACTTCTACAATCATTTGTATAAAGAGAAAACACTAGTGGTGACAATACGCAACCCTGGGGCGCACCTGTGTTTCTTACAATTGAGTCGGAGATCTGGTCCTTAAGCTTTACGTATTGCACCCTACCTACCAAAAACTCGCGTATCCGTAGAATAAGTGGTGGACTCGCGTTAAGACTTCTTATAAGTTTTTCCATTAACACATGAGGTTGTATTGTGTTGAAAGCACTTGAAAAATCAACAAACAACACCTTACCAAAGTGTTTACTGATAAACATCCGTTTGGTCTTTCACGTTACCAAGGATGTGTTGACTATACACGTGAGGAAAAAAAACTATTACACCAAGCGCATCTGTGAGAAACCTTAACTTTATATCCATCAGAGCCAACAGAGCTGGTGGCATTAAGACCTTTGACTGTTAAAATAATGGTATTAGTATCTACAGGTTGTGGTCTAAAAGCAGAGAAAATATTGATATTTGACTGAGGGGAGGTTGGGCGATAGATTTACCTTCATTAAATAGTTCTTCCTCTGAGCGTTTAAAAGTGGATTCTCCAACCGTAGCAAAGAAATTATTCAACTTTTCGGCTTTCTCACTTAGGTTTTCAAAGTTATAGGCATTGTGTTTATTTTTCTGACTCGGGATAATTTCTTTTATGATGTTCCGTGTTCCAAAACTGTTCCCATTACTGTCTTTAAGACGGTCGTGATAGTGATCCGTCTTTATAAGCATAACTAACAGAAATTAATAACTGGGAACACATTTTCACTAAGCCATAAGCCCAGCGTGTAGTGAGGTGTCTCATTAGGGTACTTGTGTAGGATTGGGGTCCCAGGGTGGCTTAGACCATAAGTTGTCTATGCTAGTTGCCAGGCATGGCAACAGGAATGAACAACTGGGAACCCATTTTCACTAAACCATAAGCTCTGTCATCCTGGGACCACATTCCTTCATGAGTGCTACCTGCTTAGCTTGGTGGTGCTGGTGGTGGTGTTGGTGGTTACCTTAATGTCTGTCTGTCTCCTCCTCCTCCTCCTCCTCCTCCTCCTCCTCCCCACCACCCCTGCCGAGAGGTGAGTGTATGTTTATTCTGATTTCTTTTTCTGTTTATTTCTCAGTTTTAGGACTTTATATAATGTTTTTTTTAGACTTGTCAAGGCTAGCTGATTAACCCTGACTACATGGCAAGATGTGTTGAGTGATAACTACAGGTTGGGGTGTGGAGTTGGATCCGCTCGTGCCCCAGCAATGGGTGATCTTTAACCCTTTCACTGTGACACAAAGCAATTAAAAGCAGTGCCAGAAGCAATGTGTCAAGTCTTTATAAGCATAACTAACAGAAATTAATAACTAGGAACACATTTTCACTAAGCCATAAGCCCAGCGTGTAGTGAGGTGTCTCATTAGGGTACTTGTGTAGGATTGGGGTCCCGGGGTGGCTTAGCCCATAAGTTGCCTATGCTAGTTGCCAGGCATGGCAACAGGAATGAACAACTGGGAACCCATTTTCACCAAACCATAAACTCTGTCATCCTGGGACCACATTCCTTCATGAGTGCTACCTGCTTAGCTTGGTGGTGTTGGTGGTGGTGTTGGTGGTTACCTTAATGTCTGTCTGTCTCCTCCTCCTCCTCCTCCTCCTCCTCCTCCTCCCCACCACCCCTGCCGAGAGGTGAGTGTATGTTTATTTTGATTTCTTTTTCTGTTTATTTCTCAGTTTTAGGACTTTACGAGGTGTGTCATTAAAGTTCCAGGACTGGTGTCCTAAAAGATGAATTTCAAACCCAAGCCACAAACCACCATATTTCCCCTTCAAAGTAATCCTTCTGGAGTATACAACTGCGCTCCCAACCCTCTACAGTCACTAATCTTTTTCTTACGTGCTTTTAAAATCATGTCCTCTGTTGCAGGTCGTTTAACAATGAGCGCTGAACAGCGAACAAACTTGAAGTTTTTGGTGCAGTTGGGGAAAACGCCGTCAGAAGCACTGGGTATGCTGCAAAAAGTGTACGGGGATGAGACAATGTCACGCTCACGTGTTTTTGAGTGGTGCAAGAGGTTCAAAGAGGGCCGGGAGGACGTGGAAGATGACCCCAGGAGTGGAAGACCCTCAACGAGCAGGAATGAGGCCAATGTTGAGCGTGTCAAGCAGATGGTGCGTGACGATCGTCGGTTGACTGTTCGAAAGATCGCAGATGAGCTTGGCATGAACCACAACAGCGTGTGGAAGATTATCACTGAAGATCTGGGCATGCGGAAAGTCTGTGCGAAGATGGTGCCGAGACTCCTGAACGATGACCAGAAGGGACGACGCATGCAGGTGTGTCAGGACATCCTCGAGCGTCTGGAAACTGAACCAGACTTGCTCAGGAGAGTCATCACCGGCGATGAGTCCTGGGTATTTGAGTACGACCCGGAGACCAAACGCCAGAGCCTTCAATGGAAGAGTCCGGCGTCGCCACGGCCGAAGAAAGCAAGGCAGTCCAGGTCCAGCTTCAAGGTCATGTTGATCGCTTTCTTCGATGTGAGGGGCATCGTCCACTGCGAGTTCTTGCCACAGGGCCAGACAGTCAACCAACATGTGTACAAAGAAGTACTGCGGCGTCTGCTTCGTGCAGTGCGCGAGAAGAGGCGGGAGTTGTGGCAGGGCAACTCGTGGCTGCTTCACCACGACAATGCGCCTGCTCACAATGCCCTGAGCATCAGAGAGTTCTTGGCCAAGAAGAACATCGCCGTGCTGGAGCAACCGCCCTACTCACCTGACCTCGCTCCGTGCGACTTCTTCCTCTTCCCCAAGCTCAAGGAGGTCATGAAGGGGACCCGTTTTGATGATGCGGACGACATCAAAAAGGCCGTGACGACGGAGCTGAGGAGCATCCCGCAAGAATCCTTCCAGCAGTGCATGCAAGCCTGGCAGAGAAGGATGGACAAGTGCATGCGGTGCCAGGGGGATTACTTCGAAGGAGATAACCTATAGTTTGTAGCCTGGATGTGAAATAAAACTTGTGTGGCACCAGTCCTGGAACTTTAATGACACACCTCGTATATAATGTTTTTTTTAGACTTGTCAAGGCTAGCTGATTAACCCTGACTACATGGCAAGATGTGTTGAGTGATAACTACAGGTTGGGGTGTGGAGTTGGATCCGCTCGTGCCCCAGCAATGGGTGATCTTTAACCCTTTCACTGTGACACAAAGCAATTAAAAGCAGTGCCAGAAGCAATGTGTCAAGTCTTTATAAGCATAACTAACAGAAATTAATAACTGGGAACACATTTTCACTAAGCCATAAGCCCAGCGTGTAGTGAGGTGTCTCATTAGGGTACTTGTGTAGGATTGGGGTCCCGGGGTGGCTTAGCCCATAAGTTGCCTATGCTAGTTGCCAGGCATGGCAACAGGAATGAACAACTGGGAACCCATTTTCACCAAACCATAAGCTCTGTCATCCTGGGACCACATTCCTTCATGAGTGCCACCTGCTTAGCTTGGTGGCGCTGGTGGTGGTGTTGGTGGTTACCTTAATGTCTGTCTGTCTCCTCCTCCTCCTCCTCCTCCTCCTCCTCCTCCTCCTCCTCCTCCTCCTCCTCCTCCTCCTCCCCACCACCCCTGCCGAGAGGTGAGTGTATGTTTATTCTGATTTCTTTTTCTGTTTATTTCTCAGTTTTAGGACTTTATATAATGTTTTTTTTAGACTTGTCAAGGCTAGCTGATTAACCCTGACTACATGGCAAGATGTGTTGAGTGATAACTACAGGTTGGGGTGTGGAGTTGGATCCGCTCGTGCCCCAGCAATGGGTGATTTTTAACCCTTTCACTGTGACACAAAGCAATTAAAAGCAGTGCCAGAAGCAATGTGTCAAGTCTTTATAAGCATAACTAACAGAAATTAATAACTGGGAACACATTTTCACTAAGCCATAAGCCCAGCGTGTAGTGAGGTGTCTCATTACGGTACTTGTGTAGGATTGGGGTCCCGGGGTGGCTTAGCCCATAAGTTGCCTATGCTAGTTGCCAGGCATGGCAACAGGAATGAACAACTGGGAACCCATTTTCACCAAACCATAAGCTCTGTCATCCTGGGACCACATTCCTTCATGAGTGCCACCTGCTTAGCTTGGTGGCGCTGGTGGTGGTGTTGGTGGTTACCTTAATGTCTGTCTGTCTCCTCCTCCTCCTCCTCCTCCTCCTCCTCCTCCTCCTCCTCCTCCCCACCACCCCTGCCGAGAGGTGAGTGTATGTTTATTCTGATTTCTTTTTCTGTTTATTTCTCAGTTTTAGGACTTTATATAATGTTTTTTTTAGACTTGTCAAGGCTAGCTGATTAACCCTGACTACATGGCAAGATGTGTTGAGTGATAACTACAGGTTGGGGTGTGGAGTTGGATCCGGTCATGGCCCAGCAATGGGTGATCTTTAACCCTTTCACTGTGACACAAAGCAATTAAAAGCAGTGCCAGAAGCAATGTGTCAAGTCTTTATAAGCATAACTAACAGAAATTAATAACTAGGAACACATTTTCACTAAGCCATAAGCCCAGCATGTAGTGAGGTGTCTCATTAGGGTACTTGTGTAGGATTGGGGTCCCGGGGTGGCTTAGCCCATAAGTTGCCTATGCTAGTTGCCAGGCATGGCAACAGGAATGAACAACTGGGAACCCATTTTCACCAAACCATAAGCTCTGTCATCCTGGGACCACATTCCTTCATGAGTGCTACCTGCTTAGCTTGGTGGTGCTGGTGGTGGTGTTGGTGGTTACCTTAATGTCTGTCTGTCTCCTCCTCCTCCTCCTCCTCCTCCTCCTCCTCCTCCCCACCACCCCTGCCGAGAGGTGAGTGTATGTTTATTCTGATTTCTTTTTCTGTTTATTTCTCAGTTTTAGGACTTTATATAATGTTTTTTTTAGACTTGTCAAGGCTAGCTGATTAACCCTGACTACATGGCAAGATGTGTTGAGTGATAACTACAGGTTGGGGTGTGGAGTTGGATCCGCTCGTGCCCCAGCAATGGGTGATCTTTAACCCTTTCACTGTGACACAAAGCAATTAAAAGCAGTGCCAGAAGCAATGTGTCAAGTCTTTATAAGCATAACTAACAGAAATTAATAACTGGGAACACATTTTCACTAAGCCATAAGCCCAGCGTGTAGTGAGGTGTCTCATTAGGGTACTTGTGTAGGATTGGGGTCCCGGGGTGGCTTAGCCCATAAGTTGCCTATGCTAGTTGACAAGCATGGCAACAGGAATGAACAACTGGGAACCCATTTTCACTAAACCCTAAGCTCTGTCATCCTGGGACCACATTCCTTCATGAGTGCCACCTGCTTAGCTTGGTGGTGCTGGTGGTGGTGTTGGTGGTTACCTTAATGTCTGTCTGTCTCCTCCTCCTCCTCCTCCTCCCCACCACCCCTGCCGAGAGGTGAGTGTATGTTTATTCTGATTTCCTATTCTGTTTATTTCTCAGTTTTAGGACTTTATATAATGTTTTTTTTAGACTTGTCAAGGCTAGCTGATTAACCCTGACTACATGGCAAGATGTGTTGAGTGATAACTACAGGTTGGGGTGTGGAGTTGGATCCGCTCGTGCCCCAGCAATGGGTGATCTTTAACCCTTTCACTGTGACACAAAGCAATTAAAAGCAGTGCCAGAAGCAATGTGTCAAGTCTTTATAAGCATAACTAACAGAAATTAATAACTGGGAACACATTTTCACTAAGCCATAAGCCCAGGGTGTAGTGAGGTGTCTCATTAGGGTACTTGTGTAGGATTGGGGTCCCGGGGTGGCTTAGCCCATAAGTTGCCTATGCTAGTTGCCAGGCATGGCAACAGGAATGAACAACTGGGAACCCATTTTCACTAAACCATAAGCTCTGTCATCCTGGGGCCACATTCCTTCATGAGTGCTACCTGCTTAGCTTGGTGGTGCTGGTGGTGGTGTTGGTGGTTACCTTAATGTCTGTCTGTCTCCTCCTCCTCCTCCTCCTCTTCCTCCTCCTTCTCCTCCTCCCCACCACCCCTGCCGAGAGGTGAGTGTATGTTTATTCTGATTTCCTATTCTGTTTATTTCTCAGTTTTAGGACTTTATATAATGTTTTTTTTAGACTTGTCAAGGCTAGCTGATTAACCCTGATTACATGGCAAGATGTGTTGAGTGATAACTACAGGTTGGGGTGTGGAGTTGGATCTGC
This sequence comes from Scylla paramamosain, assembly GCF_035594125.1. Classification (NCBI taxonomy): domain Eukaryota; kingdom Metazoa; phylum Arthropoda; class Malacostraca; order Decapoda; family Portunidae; genus Scylla; species Scylla paramamosain. The sequence continues at coordinate 31,497 of NW_026973738.1, forward strand.
TCGTGCCCCAGCAATGGGTGATCTTTAACCCTTTCACTGTGACACAAAGCAATTAAAAGCAGTGCCAGAAGCAATGTGTCAAGTCTTTATAAGCATAACTAACAGAAATTAATAACTGGGAACACATTTTCACTAAGCTATAAGCCCAGCGTGTAGTGAGGTGTCTCATTAGGGTACTTGTGTAGGATTGGGGTCCCGAGGTGGCTTAGCCCATAAGTTGCCTATGCTAGTTGCCAGGCATGGCAACAGGAATGAACAACTGGGAACCCATTTTCGCTAAACCATAAGCTCTGTCATCCTGGGACCACATTCCTTCATGAGTGCTACCTGCTTAGCTTGGTGGTGCTGGTGGTGGTGTTGGTGGTTACCTTAATGTCTGTCTGTCTGTCTCCTTCTCCTCCTCCTCCTCCTCCTCCTCCTCCTCCTCCTCCCCACCACCCCTGCCGAGAGGTGAGTGTATGTTTATTCTGATTTCCTATTCTGTTTATTTCTCAGTTTTAGGACTTTATATAATGTTTTTTTTAGGCTTGTCAAGGCTAGCTGATTAACCCTGACTACATGGCAAGATGTGTTGAGTGATAACTACAGGTTGGGGTGTGGAGTTGGATCCGCTCGTGCCCCAGCAATGTGTGATCTTTAACCCTTTCACTGTGACACAAAGCAATTAAAAGCAGTGCCAGAAGCAATGTGTCAAGTCTTTATAAGCATAACTAACAGAAATTAATAACTAGGAACACATTTTCACTAAGCCATAAGCCCAGCGTGTAGTGAGGTGTCTCATTAGGGCACTTGTGTAGGATTGGGGTCCCGGGGTGGCTTAGCCCATAAGTTGCCTATGCTAGTTGCCAGGCATGGCAACAGGAATGAACAACTGGGAACCCATTTTCACCAAACCATAAGCTCTGTCATCCTGGGACCACATTCCTTCATGAGTGCTACCTGCTTAGCTTGGTGGTGCTGGTGGTGGTGTTGGTGGTTACCTTAATGTCTGTCTGTCTCCTCCTCCTCCTCCTCCTCCTCCTCCTCCTCCTCCTCCTCACCACCCCTGCCGAGAGGTGAGTGTATGTTTATTCTGATTTCCTATTCTGTTTATTTCTCAGTTTTAGGACTTTATATAATGTTTTTTTTAGACTTGTCAAGGCTAGCTGATTAACCCTGACTACATGGCAAGATGTGTTGAGTGATAACTACAGGTTGGGGTGTGGAGTTGGATCCGCTCGTGCCCCAGCAATGGGTGATTTTTAACCCTTTCACTGTGACACAAAGCAATTAAAAGCAGTGCCAGAAGCAATGTGTCAAGTCTTTATAAGCATAACTAACAGAAATTAATAACTGGGAACACATTTTCACTAAGCCATAAGCCCAGCGGTTCCATTTTATTACCTCCTTTGTATAACGGTACTTTATTTGCTCTCTTCCATTCCTTTGGTACTTTTCCCTCCTTCAAAGAACTCCCATATTGGTTCTTCCAATTCCTCTCTACATTCTTTCAATATCCATCCATTTCCTTGGTCTGGTCCCATCGCCTTCCTAGTATCTAGCTCTTCCAGTAGTCTTTGAATTTCTTTTCTTTCCACTTGTATGTTTGCTATTCCTTTCTGTTGTTCCTCATCTCCCAGTGATGCAAAGACAGTTTCTCTGTCTGTAAATACAGACTTAAAGCTTTTATTCAGTATCTCAGCCATCTCTTGTGTGGTTTCATAAATTTCTCCATTTTTCTTAAGCTTTGTAATGGTATCTCTATGCTTTATTTTTCTATTTACATATCTATAGAAAAGTTTGGGTTATTCTTTACATTTTCCAACTACATCTCTTTCAAAATTTCTTTCTTCTTCTCTTCTTATTTTAACATAATCATTTCTAGCTCTCCTGTATTCTTCTCTATTTATCTCATTCCATTGTTTCCTCATTTTTTTCCATGCCCTCTCCTTCTTTTTTGCCTCTGCACACTTTGCATTAAACCACACTTTCTTATTTTCTTTTACCTTATATCTTGGCACATATCTTTCAACACCTCTAAACTTGCTTAAAAACACTTCATATTTTTTCTGCACCTCCATACCTCTTAATAAATTACTCCAATCAAGCTCTCCGTAGTTTCCTTATCCCTGTAAAGTCTGCCTTAGCATAATTTTTCTCTCATTTTTGTATTCCTCATTGAATTTTGGCACTTCTTCTTTGATCTCTATCTCCATCTTCACATGATCACTTTTTCCCACTGGACACAAGTATTCTATACTTGGTTCATTTTCTGGCTTTTTTTGTAAAAACCAAGTCTAGTAATGATGGTTCATCTTCCCCTCTGTACCTAGTATTTTCTTTCACCCATTGATCCATCGTATTTACCATCATAGTCTAAAAATTCTTCACTCCATGTACTGGCAATCCCTGTGTGTGTGTGTGTGTGTGTGTGTGTGTGTGTGTGTGTGTGTGTGTGTGTGTGCCTGTAACACACAGGTACATTTCTCCAAAAGGTGACACATTATCTTTCAGAATGGCTTCACTCCTGCAATTCATGGACTTAAAGTAAGAGGTTATAATGAAGAAGTGGAAATATCAATCCCTTCAGCATATTCAACAGAAAACATTTCTTCAGCTGGACGGAGTCAGATACCAAGGCCCGAGACTGCTTGTGACTGGCCCCACTTAAAGGCAATCTCTGACAAACTAATGAAATATGACCCAAACGTTGACATAGGACTCCTCATTGGTCTTGATTGTGCAGAAGCCATTATGGCAGAAGAGCAAATAGCAGGTGACAGCAAGAAGCATCCCTAACAGTCAGTTAGAGGAGAGGAGTTGATGAGACGAAAAGCTTTTGATTCCACCCTGTCTAGAAGAGCAGTATGAGTGGAACCCCCCCAGACATGTGAAACATACTCCATACATGGACGGATAAGGCCCTTGTACAGAGTTAGCAGCTGGGGGGGTGAGAAAAACTGGCGGAGACGTCTCAGAACACCTAACTTCATAGAAGCTGTTTTAGCTAGAGATGAGATGTGAAGTTTCCAGTTCAGATTATAAGTAAAGGACAGACCGAGGATGTTCAGTGTAGAAGAGGGGGACAGTTGAGTGTCATTGAAGAAGAGGGGATAGTTGTCTGGAAGGTTGTGTCGAGTTGATAGATGGAGGAATTGAGTTTTTGAGGCATTGAACAATACCAAGTTTGCTCTGCCCCAATCAGAAATTTTACAAAGATCAAAAGTCAGGCGTTCTGTGGCTTCCCTGCGTGATATGTTTACCTCTTGAAGGGTTGGACGTCTATGAAAAGACGTGGAAAAGTGCAGGGTGGTATCATCAGCGTAGGAGTGGATAGGACAAGAAGTTTGGTTTAGAAGATCATTAATGAATAATAAGAAAAGAGTGGGTGACAGGACAGAACCCTGAGGAACACCACTGTTAATAGATTTAAGAGAAGAACAGTGACCGTCTACCACAGCAGCAATAGAACGGTCAGAAAGGAAACTTGAGATGAAGTTACAGAGAGAAGGATAGAAACCGTAGGAGGGCAGTTTGGAAATCAAAGCTTTGTGCCAGACTCTATCAAAAGCTTTTGATATGTTCAAGGCAACAGCGAAAGTTTCACCAAAATCTCTAAAAGAGGATGACCAAGACTCAGTAAGGAAAGCCAGAAGATCACCAGTGGAGCAACCTTCACGGAACCCATACTGGCGATCAGATAGAAGGTTGTGAAGTGATAGATGTTTAAGAATCTTCCTGTTGAGGATAGATTCAAAAACTTTAGATAGGCAGGAAATTAAAGCAATAGGACGGTAGTTTGAGGGATTAGAACGGTTACCCTTTTTAGGAACAGGTTGAATGTAGGCAAACTTCCAGCAAGAAGGAAAGGTAGATGTTGACAGACACAGATGAAAGAGTTTGACTAGGCAAGGTGCAAGCACGGAGGCACAGTTTCAGAGAACAATGGGAGGGACCCCATCAGGTCCATAAGCCTTCCGAAGGTTTAGGCCAGCGAGGGCATGGAAAACATCATTGCGAAGAATTTTAATACGTGGCATGAAGTAGTCAGAGGGTGGAGGAGAGGGAGGAACAAGCCCGGAATCGTCCAAGGTAGAGTTTTTAGCAAAGGTTTGAGCAAAGAGTTCAGCTTTAGAAATAGATGTGGTAGCAGTGGTGCCATCTGGTTGAAATAGAGGAGGGAAAGAAGAAGAAGCAAAGTTATTGGAGATATTTTTGGCTAGATGCCAGAAATCACGAGGGGAGTTAGATCTTGAAAGGTTTTGACATTTTCTGTTAATGAAGGAGTTTTTGGCCAGTTGGAGAACAGACTTGGCATGGTTCTGGGCAGAAATATAAAGTGCGTGAGATTCTGGTGATGGAAGGCTTAAGTACCTTTTGTGGGCCACCTCTCTATCATGTATAGCACGAGAACAAGCTGTGTTAAACCAAGGTTTAGAAGGTTTAGGACGAGAAAGAGAGTGAGGAATGTACGCCTCCATGCCAGACACTATCACCTCTGTTATGCGCTCAGCACACAAAGACGGTTCTCTGACACGGAAGCAGTGGTCATTCCAAGGAAAATTAGCAAAATACCTCCTCAGGTCCCCCACCTTGCAGAGGCAAAGCGCCAGAGGCACCTTCGCTTAGGGGGATCCTGAGGAGGGATTGGAGTGATAGGACAAGACAGGGTGGAATCAAAAGCTTTTCGTCTCATCAACTCCTCTCCTCTAACTGACTGTCTTCAGCCTCTCTCTCACCGCCGCAATGTTGCATATCTAGCTGTCTTTTACCGCCATTTTCATGCTAACTGCTCTTCTGATCTTGCTAACTGCATGCCTCCCCTCCTTCCACGGCCTCGCTGCACAAGACTTTCTTCTTTCTCTCACCCCTATTCTGTCCACCTCTCTAACGCAAGAGTTAACCAGTATTCTCAATCACTCATCCCTTTCTCTGGTAAACTCTGGAACTCCCTGCCTGCTTCTGTATTTCCACCTTCCTATGACTTGAATTCCTTCAAGAGGGAGGTTTCAAGACACTTATCCACCAATTTTTGACCACTGCTTTGACCCTTTTATGGGACTAGCATTTCAGTGGGCATTTTTTTTTTATTAGATTTTTGTTGCCCTTGGCCAGTGTCCTTCCTACATAAAAAAAAAAGACACTCAAATATATCAGATTTTACTTTCACCCACCCAAAAGAGCCTTTCCTTCACCCTCCTCCCTTAACAAAATTCCAAATTAATATTGTCAGCTTTTTGTGAGAGAGAGAGAGAGAGAGAGAGAGAGAGAGAGAGAGAGAGAGAGAGAGAGAGAGAGAGAGAGAGAGAGAGAGAGACATTGTATATCAATATGCATTTCCTTGTAACCAAAAATTTCCAGGACACATTCTCAAAAACACACAAAACATTTTGCATAAACACAACATATAACAAAACAGACATAATAATAATAGATCACCATCACCACAAATACAGCCATCAACAACCACCATCAGACCTCCAGCCAATGACAGCCATACTTTACAACCAGGGGCATTTCGTCAGCCAATGAGGAAACTTTCTTGCTCGTGTCTCGGCAGGAGGTCCGATTGTGTCTGTCACTGACCATAGACAGGCAGGCAGATAGACAAGCAGGCAGACAGGTGGATAGATAGACACAATAATCAACACTTGCAGAGGTAAGGAAACAAATTGGCACAATGAGGAGGAAGTAATAGAAGATAAGGAAAAAGGAAAAAATTTTGAAAACTTGTAATTTTGTCTACCTGCTTTTCTCTATCACCAAAATATATTAACAAGTACTTACCACCTCTAATGGACATCAGTTCACTGCAAAAACAAAACAAAGATAAGACACTCATTTATTCAACAACTCATAAAAAAAAATATTAGATTTGACAATATTACAGCTGTCATTGGTACTCATGAAGGATTGGGGTCCTGAGCTAGCTTGTACGAATTCCTAGTTATGCATGAAATGGCAACTCATAGTAAGACAGTGAGTGAGTGAGTGAGTTAAATAGATTAGTGAATAAATAAATTGC
>NW_026973738.1:42500-45000 GCF_035594125.1 Scylla paramamosain
CGCGCCATTCTTCCCGCTACCCCTCCCTGCCGAGCCCGGGGAAGCCAGTGTTCATCCTGCAACTACCCCAGAAGTACCCCACAATACGTCGACTTCAGCCTGGCAAACTGCAACACCTGCAACAGCTGCTTGAGTTCATCCCAAATGTCAACCAGCCATACCTTCAGTTCATCATCAGGAAGCAGCAGGAACTGGATAATACTGAAGAAGATGACAGCACTGAGGACGAGGATGAGGACCACCTAGAGTACGACAGTGACAGTGAGGACATTGTAGATGACCCCCAGCCGCTACAGGACGAGGACAACACTGGTGAGTGAGGACGAGTCAGATGACTCGCATCTCTCACAACGTAAGCTTTCATTTAAGACCAAAATGAGCTTTCTATCTTAATCCGTTACGGAGTTATCGCATTCTGAAAGTCGCAAAACTTTGACCGCGTTTTTCTCAGTTTTTTATATTTGGCGCTTTGGCACTTATGTCACCACGCGCCTCAAATAAACAAATACTACTACTACTACTACTACTGTTGCTAATGAGATAATATTGATTCTAATGATATATTTCTGGAATGTCAACAAGTCAGACACACTTGCTACATAAATGGCAATTAATTAATACATAAATAAACAACATGAGCATCTGTATTTCATTAATTTGAAGGGACACACACACACACACACACACTCTCTCTCTCTCTCTCTCTCTCTGCATTCCTGTACACACTAGGAAGGTAAGGTTAGGTAAGGAAAGGTCTGGCTGGGAATATTTGGTTAGGAGGGAACAAGAGAGAGAGAGAGAGAGAGAGAGAGAGAGAGAGAGAGAGAGAGAGAGAGAGAGAGAGAGAGAGAGAGAGAGAGAGAGAGAGAGAGAGAGAGAGAGACAGAGATTTTCTTTCCATATGATTTAATTGTGACCTCTCTCTCTCTCTCTCTCTCTCTCTCTCTCTCTCTCTCTCTCTCTCTCTCTCTCTCTCTCTCTCTCTCTCTCTCTCTCTCTCTCTTTCTTTTTTCACCCCAAATTTTTGCGGTTTACTCTGGACCAGTTTTTGTGAGCTGCTGTGACCAGTTGGAGGAGGAGGAAGAGGAGGAGGAGGAGGAGGAGGTAATGAAGATTTAATATGTGTTATTTGCAACTGTCTATCTTCACACACACATTGACAAACATTTTAATACTACAACTCATCTCTTCTTGTATAACTTTGCATATAATTTTACCATACACACATACATACATACATACATACATACACACACACACACACACACACACACACACACACACACACACACACACACACACACACAGATCATCCAAGACAAATAATAGTAGAAATAGACCATACTATTTTATTATTACTATTGTTCCACTATTAGTTCAGTGTGTAGTAGTAGTGGTAGTAGTAGTAGTAGTAGTAGTAGTAGTAGTAGTAGTAGTAGTAGTAGTAGTAGTAGTAGTAGTAGTAGTAAACCCAAACATAAGAAACATGAGTATTACAGTGACATACAACACCAGAGAGAGAGAGAGAGAGAGAGAGAGAGAGAGAGAGAGAGAGAGAGAGAGAGAGAGAGAGAGAGAGAGAGAGAGAGAGAGAGAGAGAGAGAGAGAGAGAGAGAGAGAGAGAGAGAGAGAGAGAGAGAGAGAGAGAGAGAGAGAGAGGCTGGGAGAGAGAGAGACACCCATCAATAGCACTTCCACGGTGTACTAAGCTTGTGACACATTTATTGTCCAGCACAAGTACACCACTTGAATAACTTCTATAACCCTCCTGGACACACTAATACACAGCCTAACAAATGCTTAGCAAAAAGTTCACCTCAAAAAACAAATAGAATCCAAAATGGAAACTAATAACTATTTTCTTATGTATTCCTGTATTTAACTGCACTAGTTGTAGTAGTAGTAGTTGTAGTAGTAGTAGTAGTTGTTGTTGTTGTTGTTGTTGTTGTTGTTGTTGTTGTTGTTGTTGTTGTTGTTGTTGTTGTTGTTGTTGTTGTTGTTGTTGTTGTTGTTGTTGTTGTTGTTGTTGTTGTTGTTGTAGTAGTAGTAGTAATAGTAGTAGTAGTAGTAGTAGTAGTAGTAGTAGTAGTAGTAGTAGTAGTAGTAGTTGTAGTAGTAGTAGTAGTAGTAGTAGTAGTAGTAATAGTTGTTGTTGTTGTTGTTGTTCTTGTAGTAGTAGTAGTAGTAGTAGTAGTAGTAGTAGTAGTAGTAGTAGTAGTAGTAGTAGTAGTAGTTGTTGTTGTTCTTGTTGTTGTTGTTTTTGTTCTTGTTGTAGTAGTAGTAGTAGTAGTAGTAGTAGTAGTAGTAGTAGTAGTAGTAGTAGAAGTAGTTGTTGTTCTTGTTGTTGTAGTAGTAGTAGTAGTTGTTGTTGTTGTTGTTGTTGTTGTTGTTGTAGTAGTAGTAGTAGTTGTTGTTCTTGTAGTAGTAGTAGTAGTAGTAGTAGTAGTAGTAGTAGTAGTAGTATTTGTTGTTCTTGTTGTTGTTGTAGTAGTAGTAGTAG
>NW_026973738.1:55000-60000 GCF_035594125.1 Scylla paramamosain
TAGTAGTAGTAGTAGAGAGATCTGATGACACTCTGATCATCCCTATCTCCCTTTTAAAGCCTAACTCAAGCTTGTCTCTTTGTAATCTCCTCCTGTGCCTTCCTCCTATCTCCTGCACAAGTTTCCCAGAGTGTGGTGTGAGATGGTAAGGTGGCACCAGGAGTCAAGACTCACTGTTGCGCGGTGTATTTGGTCGCCTCCTCTGAGATGAGAGCAATTCTGGAGATGTTCTTGGCTACAACCTTGGTCTTGTGTGATGCGGCCATGAACCAGGCAGGCGTGCCGGGGACCTGCCGTGCCCCTGGAATGTGATCACATGGGATATTGCATTGTGGGTAGAGATTCACATAAGAACACAAGGGCTACAAGTGGGCAGTCCTTGTATAAAATATTCCTGCTTAGTTTTGCTACTACTGTTTATTGATGGGTAGAAATATACAAGGGTCTCTCTCTCAGTCTCTGTCTTTCATCCCTTTCAATGGTAAATTCCTGAACACCCAGCCTAATTCTGTATCTCCCTTTGTCTGTGACTTAAACTCTTCCAGGATGACCTTTTGACCTTTCTATAGGGGCTGACACCTTAATGACCCTTTTTATATTCAATTTTGTGTTATCTTGGCCAGTGCCCCTCTTACACACACACACACACACACACACACACACACACACACATACCCATATCAAACTTTAGGTATCTGAAATAACTCAAAAGTGAAAAATATAGTTGTGATAGATGGTAACATATACTTAAACCAAAACTGGACAAACAAACAAAAAAACACAACAGCTAGGTAAACACACGCACACATACACACCCACACAGACGCACAGACAGACAAACACTCACCACTCTGGTATATGGCAGGTTCAATAGTATCAAATCTCTCGTTCACAGCCACAGCAGCTTGTTGGACTAGGTTACCCATGTCTCGGAAACTGATGTGGGGCATAGTGACGTGGGGACCTGTGGCAGAAGATTCATTGAGTGATGGATGGATGGATGGATGAATGGATGGTTGGTGAATTGAGTATGGTAATGTTAGGAACTGTTAGAGATTGAGAGTGGATGGATGGAGTAAGCAGGTCAGTGATTGACAGAGTGACTGATGAATTTATGAATGGATACATGGACTGTGTGTGTGTGTGTGTGTGTGTGTGTGTGTGTGTGTGTGTGTGTGTGTGTGTGTGTGTGTGTGTGTGTGTGTGTGTGTGTGTGTGTGTGTGTGTGGATGAGTAATTGAGTATCTGAGTATCTGAGGAATGGATGGATGGGAAGAATAGCACCTTACAAACTGGTATAGTGCATAATAGTATTTGTAATAGTTAAATATAGTAATAGTTTTGTGATATAATAGTATGTTGATATCACCAAGACTAGTGAAGCAACATTACATAATGAAGAATGTCTATTTCTCCATCGTGCAGAACTCGGAAATAGGAGAAGATTCTAGGGCTAAGTGAGACGCCATCATGTTTGTCAACAGCTCTAATTCTTCCTTTCTCAGTACATTCTTACAAAACTACAAAAACTATCACACAATGAGTTTTGACTTATAAACTTATACTTAGTAAATGTAATACTTATGAACATAAATTACTAAAGTTCTTTTCCTTGGCTAAGGCCCCTTATTTAGGACTAGAAACACAGCAGCAAGAAATACTGGCACATTATAGGAACGTGACTATGTGACAGTAAACAAAAACGAGAGCTTGGCCGTCCATTTTGAGGGAGACTTAAGAAACTAAAACAACACTCATAAAATTAAGACTATTGAGGTTATTTCAGATTTAACATCATAAACTCAGTGATAGTACAGTATTTATGATAGCTCTATGATAATTTACACCACCATCACCACCCATTACTCACTTACCTGAAGGAATGGGGTCAATATCCACAGCTAAGGAAAATCCTGAGGTTCCTAAAGGGATTTGCTGAAGGGACCTCTCCTCTCTTCCTCTTTCCCCATCCTCTCCTCCCCAGACCTCCATGCCTGCCACAGTCAGCCACAGATACCACCATGTCACCACACAGGCTGTCATACACACTCTGGAGAAGAAATGGAGCAAGATAATGCAATGACACAAAGGGAAACACAATTTTCAGGGTCAGTAATTAGGGTAGGAAAATAAATCATTGGTTTAAACTTAATAAAAGGTAGAGAGGTTAAGAGGGGTCTGATAGTGGTCTTATAGTGGTATAGGGGACATAATAAGAATGATATAAGCAAAATTCTAAAGGTAGGGATATAAATAATGGGTTTGTGCTTGATAAAGGCAGAATTAGATTAAGAGGAGGTCTAATCCATTTCTTCAAGTGATATGGGATGCAACAAGGGTGATATATGCAAAATTCTGAGCAGTAAACAGGGAAGGACAAGAAGTAAAAATGGATTCAAGCTTGAGGATAGATTTAAGAAAGACAGGATAGAATGACATAGACTCAGTAATCAGGTTGTTAGTGCTGAGTCATTGGGGAGCTTTAGACAAATTTATGGACTGGGTGGAAATAAAGTAAGAGTAGAATAACACACACAGCAAAGGATAAGGTAATATCATAAAGGATAATAATATATTGGGGCTTCCACTCATTCACCCTGCTCTAATAGACAGACTGGCATCAAAAGCACCTCTCTCTCTCTCTCTCTCTCTCTCTCTCTCTCTCTCTCTCTCTCTCTCTCTCTCTCTCTCTCTCTCTCTCGGTCTCTTGTAGCATTGAAGTCATAATGTAGTCAAGATTGTCACATTTATCGTGTCATATTTCACAAGAGTTACTGGGTGTCTTACCTCTTTTTTTGGATATCTGTTATCATCTAACGAAATACTAAAATAGAGTATTTTTACATGTTTGTGTAGGATATTAATGAGGCAATAGGGAAGATAGTAAACATGGTATGCTTTTCATACTATCTAAATCTCGGGGGAAAAACACTTATTTTGCTCCTTAATTGATGAAACTCAAGGTTAGTGAGACTTCCTCTTCTAATATATTTCCACAAAATATGAATGCATAAAATCCCCTAAAAAATATTTCTTTTCATAAGTTAGAAATAAAATCTGCATATTGAGATGGTCTTTTGGAGGCGCCAAAACAGTTTAAACAAATCTGTGACGGAGGGGAGTTCCAGCCGCTCTGGTGTTTATTTTACCTGTCCCACGAACACAACAGTGGCCTGGCCAACATTCAGCGACCTGGAGACACATTACCAAGTAAGCAAGTGGACATTGCCGCCCTGACAAGCTTTTTAAAGTGTAAAGACGTGCTGGGTATGACAAGCCTTAGCTGGGTGCTTGGCATAACAACAGCGGCATCCTGGCTTCCTTCCCGCGCACAGTTTGCTCTCTCTCTCTCTCACCAAGAAAACAACAATATTTGCTCTGCGGAGACGAGGTTAATGTGTGTTCAGGAACATCTGGTGCATTATGCTGTATAAAAGTGAGCGAGCTGGCTGTACCAAGGCGACTGCATTTTGCTCCATAAAACCACGTTGAAGGAATTAAGTTAACATCAACAGATAACATTAAATCAACAACATAATTACACTGGAAGGAATACAAGGACGGCAATTCAACAGTACATCATATACGTTGTGTTTGGGGATGACTGCCGCGAGAGGAGGCTTGGCTAGCGGACTAACTGAAATAACCCACAAACCACAATGCAAACCGCAAGACCTTACACTTTATATAATACAATGAAGCTTCTCTTTATCCAAGCCAGCATCACCACCACCACCACCACCACCACTTCAAGCTTCTTAAAAGGTAAAAATAATCTAATTAGTATTATTTGTTATTATTATTGCTATTATTATTATTATTATTATTACCATTGTCTAAAAAAATGCCATGTATCATCTGGTTAAGAGATTTAAAAAGCCAGAGAGAGAGAGAGAGAGAGAGAGAGAGAGAGAGAGAGAGAGAGAGAGAGAGAGAGAGAGAGAGAGAGAGAGAGAGAGAGAGAGAGAGAGAGAGAGAGAGAGAGAGAGAGAGAGAAATATAAACGATGATAATAAACTTGTAAGAAAAGGAGGAGGAGGAGGAGGAGGAGGAGGAGGAGGAGGAGGAGGAGGAGGAGGAGGAGGAGGAGGAGGAGGAGGAGGAATAAGCAAGATAAACAACAACAACAGCAACAGCAGCAGCAACAACAACAACAACAACAACAACAACAACAACAACAACAACAACAACAACAACAACAACAACAACTCAGTCTTTCCATAAAACAAAGACAAGACACATCTTCTTCCAAAACATTTTCCAAAACCATTTTTCACATCATTTCTGAGACAGGAAGTGAGATTCAGTTGAATATTCAATTATCAGGGGGCAATTTCCTGCTAACCCTCTTAAATTGGGGGAGGAGGAGGAGGAGGAGGAGGAGGAGGAGGAGGAGGAGGAGGAGGAGGAGGACATGAACTGATAAGAAAATTTCAACAGTATATTTTGTATTTTTGAAGCAGGAAACCACAGATTGAAGCAGTAAAACAATAAAAAACCCAGCTGGAAGAGGAGGAGGAGGAGGAGGAGGAGGAGGAGGAGGAGGAGGAGGAGGAGGAGGAGGAGGAGGAGGAGGAGGAGGAGGAGGAGGAGGAGGAGGAGGAGGAGGAGGAGGAGGAGGAGGAGAAGGAGGAGGAGGAGAAGGAGGAGAAGGAGGAGGAGGAGAAGGAGGAGGAGGAGAGAATGTACAGTTGATTAACAGATTATAACCATTAATAATATATATATAAACACACCATTTTATCAATACACAAAGCTGGAAATTTCTCATAGTGGCATTGCTAGTATTAGTCAATCAGTAAGTGATATGTATTGCTAAACAACAGAAGAACACAAAGGTTGGTGCAGGAAGCCATCAGTCCTACACGTGGCAGTCCCTGTACAAAACACGCCTGCCTGTCTGTTTTCACCTGTTAAAGCTTCTTATTGATAGAAATTATTGGTGAAACACTGCTATTTATGACACACACTCTGTTGTGCACTGTAGGGTGAAAGACACT
>NW_026973738.1:65000-72500 GCF_035594125.1 Scylla paramamosain
GGGTGATGGGCTGGTTCAGGCGCTGACTCACCCACTAATCAGCCCCGGTCATGTGTGAAGGGTGCACCAAGTATTGCTGCAGTTATTAATATTTGTGATGAAATCTGAAACTGTTCCTGAGATCACCAGGTACGGGAACACACAGGGGCCACGTGGCTACACTTGTGAGGTGTAATACATTAATACTTCACATTAAGGCAAGAACAATGTGAAGATGTGCTCAGTACGCCACGTTTGTCAAGGATACAATGCTCAAGACACAATGAACATCACACAGAGACTGGCTGTGTTGTTAAGGAGCTGCCATGCTGTGCTGTGCTGTGCTGTGCTGCCTTGCCTCTCAACCTGTACACTCATATTTAAAGCAGTGAGGTGCAGTTTACACCCTTGCTGTGTGCTGTGTCTCAGTGTGTGCCCAGCCCATCCACAAGGATAGCCAGGGTGCTGGACAGATAGGGCACACATGAGGCTGTGCCACCTGTCCAGCAGCCCAGTAATGCAAGAACAGGGGAGGCAGGGTAAACTCTGGAACTCCCTGCCTGCTTCTGTATTTCCACCTTCCTATGACTTGAATTCCTTCAAGAGGGAGGTTTCAAGACACTTATTCATCAATTTTTGACCACTGCTTTGACACTTTTATGGCACTGGCATTTCAGTGGGCATATTTTCTTATTGGATTTTTGTTGCCCTTGGCCAGTGTCACTCCTACATAAAATTGAAAAAAAAAAAAAAAAGCTGACCTAAGCGTGGTGACACAGAGGTACCAGCAAGTGACCTCAGGAAGATGAAAAAGTAATGGAGGTCATCTATTTCACCAATCACAATGACATGAAGGCTAGGGACACCACAGGGCCAAGACACCACCACCAACACCACGCCGCCCTTCACGCGTCACCCAGGCCGACAGGTTGGCGGCCCAGCGCGTTGGCCTCACACTTGCACTGTTCCTCCCCTGGTATGTGTGTGTGTGTGTGTGTGTGTGTGTGTGTGTGTGTGTGTGTGTGTGTGTGTGTGTGTGTGTGTGTGTGTGTGTGTGTGTGTGTGTGTGTGTGTGTGTGTGTGTGTACAGGACTTCCAGGTATTGATTTAACAGAGATTGTGTGAAACAGAATCTATTAACATATAGTATCAGGTAAAATGACACACTGATTACTGTCCTAATGTGTGTCCTAACTCATAATAATTTTTTATTATTTTTTGTACTATTGGGTACTATTAAAGGCTTGTACTAACTCTTAATATTATTGTGGGCTATTATATCACCTCTAACTATCAGTACTATTCTTTACTACTATCCAGGCAATAGTAATCCATTCTTTTCAACCATCAAGTGAGAGAGACAGATTTATTTATTTATTTATTCATTTATACAAGCCAGTGCTAGAGTAATATATATGTATAAAAAGGCCTACTAAGGTCCCTGTAGGTCAAAGGTCATCCTTCAAATACTGATTAACTCTTGTATTAGGGTGGTGGACAGAATAGTGGTGAAATATTGAGAATACTGGTGAACTCTTGTATTAGTGAGGTGGACAGAATAGTGGTGAAAGATTGAGAATACTGGTTAAATGTTGTATTAGTGAGGTGGATAGACTAGTGGTGAAATATTGAGAATACTGGATAACTCTTGTATTAGGTGGGTGGTGGTGATGGTCATTGTTGTTGTTGCTGCAGTCAGAAGCCATGATATTTATTCAGTTTGTTTACTTGGGTTTGCACACAGAAGGTAAAAAGAAGCAAAAAATAAAATCATGCTAAAAAACACAAAAGAAAAAAGAAGTTAAAGAAAGAAAGAAAGAAAAAAATGAACAAAATTAAAAAGAAGAGCTTAAAAATCAAAGGTAGCTTTTGTTGTTGACCGAAAAAGATAAATAAATATTAAACGAGTACATTTTCTCTTTTGGTGGGATTCCTATAATTAATCTTGCAGCTCTGTTTATAATCTTTTGTAACTTCTTTAATTGGAGCTTTGGCAGATGATAATAGATAGAGTTACATCTTTGCACTAGTGTCCTCCATATCAGTGATAGAAAAGTAAAACTGGGTATCATCAGCAAATAACTTGAACCCTACACCACATCGTAATGATTATGATAAACTAATCTCGTAGATACGGAATAAAATAGGTCCCGGCACACTTCCATGTGGAGCCCCTCTCATCAGAGGTTCACATGAAGAAAAACTCATTTCCAATTTTCACACAATAATTCCTGTTTTATAAAACTCTGATGCTCCTTAAATCTTTCACAAGGAAGTCATAGATCATGGTATCAAAAGCTGCACTAAGATCCAAAAGGACTAATGTAGCACATTCACTTTTATCCATCATTCCCAGGAAGCCATTAATTACATACCAAATGGTAGTTTCAGTAGAAAATCCTGGTCTATATGCAGATTGACAGTCAGGCGAGACATGGACTTTCTCTAAGTGTTCCATCAACTTTTCAATAACTTAGACAAAAAAAGCAAATTGGATGCTGGTCTATATACGCTTAGATCTTGATATCAAGTTTCCTTTTCCTAAAGTAATTCATTCCTCACTGACACAGGTTTGGCTGTTCACCATGAATTTTTATTTTTAATTGGTAATGTTCCCATGATTTCTGGAGAGTTTTGTCACTTTATTTCTCTTTACTTTCAGATGTAACCATATTTTCTGACAGATTTTGGTGTGTATGAAATAATCTGGCAGTATTTTTTTTTCTTGGTAACAATCATCTTTTGATATCCTCACGCTAGGAAAAAATAGTTATTTTAATTCAAAATGCATTTCTGGCATTGAAGCAAACTGCATAAAAGAAAAATGTTTTTTATCAACTGTATTGAGGATTTTTTTTAATTGCTAACCTGTAACTGGCTTTGACTAACAACAGGTTTGGGTATTAGGCCACAACTTGTCATGCAGCACACACACACAAACTTCTAATTCTCTCTCTCTCTCTCTCTCTCTCTCTCTCTCTCTCTCTCTCTCTCTCTCTCTCTCTCTCTCTCTCTCTCTCTCTCTCTCTCTCACAAAAAATCTGACCTGAAACAATGACTGTAAACCTCAAGTGAGAATACAACACACACTTCTGCCATTAACATCATATCAATTTCATAAATTTTCATAAATAATTTAGTGTCCACCAGTTTTATAGGAATCCTATGTAAGAACTGGATCTGTGCAATGAAATTATTGAAGGATATGGTGAAATGAATGGCCATCTCTATTTGAGGTACTATATACATATGAAGGCTTTTTTTAAACACAAAGTCCAACTGTGATAGTTCTTCTCTGCATCTTGTAGGTTCATTCACCCATTGTCGCATTGTATTCACCATCATGGTATGCATAAGTTCTTCACTCCATGACCCAACATTTTCTTTCACTTCCATCTTCTCCCAGTTAATTCCTTTAGTGTTGAAGTCACCTACTAAGAACACTTTGTTACTTTTCCTTATCATTTCCTCTATGCTATTTCTTGTTTCTAGTTGCATAGTTTTATATCTGTTGATCTCCCATGCATTAAGTTTGCACATGATTTGCTTGTCTACTTTATTCAGACCCTTAAAAAATTAGCATGTAGTGATGTCACATACCCTAAAGTACCATGCTAACCTTTACATAACTTTTCTTATTGTCATTGTTATTGATTATTATTATTATTATTATTATTATTATTATTATTATTATTATTATCATTATCATTATTATTATTTTTGATATAGAAATTAATGTTATATTTATTGTTATTCTCTTGCTCACACACACACACACACACACACACACAAATTAGCAGACACATGCACTGAGTCACACTGCACACACCCTCCTCAAAATACACTTGAATACACACACACACACACACACACAAAGAAATCAACAAACATATTTAGTTATGCTACACACCCCCTTGTTAGGTATACACACACACACACACACACACACACACACACACACAATTATGTATACAAATATGGATGGTTTGGTTTCAAGCCTATTGGAACTTAGACTATTTAAAGAACAATAAACCCAATGTGGTAGGTTTAATGGAAACTAAACTAAAAGAGGAAATAAATGGGATTTGCAAAGGAGGAGAGACAGAAAAGGAAAGGGAGGAGGAGTGATGATATTGGTAAAAGAGGATATTGTTGTTGAGGAAGTGGAATATGGTGATGGAATGGTGGAAACTTTGAGTATTGTGATTAAGATCAAAGGAAGTGAAAAAAGGAAAGTTATCATGACTTATGTATCACCAAAAACTAATGCATGGGAGACCAGTAGATATAAAACTATGCAACTAAAAACAAGAAATAGCATAGAGGAAATGATAAGGAAAAGTGACAAAGTGTTCTTAGTAGGTGACTTCAACACTAAAGGAATTAACTGGGAGGAGATAGAAGTGATAGAAAATGTTGGGGTGTGGAGAGAACTTAGGCACACACACACACACACACACACACACACACACACACACACACACACACACACACACACACACACACACACACACACCTTACCAATTTGAAAAAGAAAAGAGGAGAAAAAAAAAGAGGTCAAGGGAGAAGAGGAAGGAAACAAAAGACAAGAGCAAGTGTAGATAGCCCTAATTAGATACAATGTTGTGTGTGTGAGTGTGTATTTCCCCAGTTTTGACATACAGGAAAAGAACAGTGCTTGTACTGACACATATTTATATCCAGTAATGTCCTGTTTGGCTTTCAAGTGTTTAATATTCCTAATGTGGACTACTTTGTATCCAAGGTGTTCAATCCAAGTTTCAGCGTTGCTATGAGAAAAATTGTATTCATTGATATCTTTCATATGAACAGTCATTTGAATTTCTTGCTGTATCTTGTATCTCTTGAATCACAAAAAAAAAAAAAAAAAAAAAATATATATATATATATATATATATATATATATATATATATATATATATATATATATATATATATATATATATATATATATATATATATATATATATATATATAATAAAATCTGTCATCTTGGAATTTCTTTGATGCCTTGGATATTATATGATTTCCCCTTCTCATGTATTTATTTATTTATTTATTTTATTTATTTTACGTATTTATTTATTTGTTTATTTATTTATTTATTTTTTGCTAATCTTTCTTCACTATCTTGGTTGCTGCTCTTCATATTCTGTTTATGTTCCTTATGGTCTCTCTCAGTATGATGACCATATGATTGTTGAATATTCCAGTTTTGGATGGATCATGGAAATTGTTTCATCTAACTGAATGTCGTTCTTATAAGAACATAACATAAGAAATAAGGGAAGCTGCAAGAAGCGACCAGGCTTACACGTGGCAGTCCCTGATCATTTTCCTTGGCTTATGTCTTTCCTCTGAACCTGTTTTTAAGTGTGTCTGATGATAAGTTATCTTGAAACATTATTCCTAATTCTTTTCACATTCTTAATCTGTGGATTTGTTAATTTCTTATCAGGTAATTTCCTGTCTGTGTCATGCTACTCTTGCCAAATTCTGTCTGCACTTTTTGACATTATTATTATTTTTATTATTATTGTTATTATTGTTCAGACATTTAGACAACTTGGAGGGGGAGGTAGGAGGAAAACACAGGTGTATGGAGTTGAGTTTATTCCTGACCAGTTTTGGCCTACAGCTTCTTCAGCTGAAGAAGCTGTAGGAAACTGGTCGGGAGTAAACTCAACTCCATACACCTGTGTTTTTCTCCTACCTCCCGTATATATATATATATATATATATATATATATATATATATATATATATATATATATATATATATATATATATATATATATATATATATATATATATATATATATATATATATTCATCTAATCTTTTCTTGATATTTATGATATTTAATAATCCCTTGTTAAAACCACTTATAAGTTTGAAGACATGAATCAGGCCACTTCACACATTCCATGATTCTAAAGAGAGCAAATTGAGTGGTCTGGATTTGTTACTCTATAATTAAGCTGCCTTACCAATCTGAAAACCTCAGTCATGTTGTCTTACCCTTCATCTCTTGGTAAAATTCATACTCAGATCATTGATTTTCATTCAACATACTTTTGCATTTCAGTGAAATTATATAAGCGAGAGAGAGAGAGAGAGAGAGAGAGAGAGAGAGAGAGAGAGAGAGAGAGAGAGAGAGAGAGAGAGAGAGAGAGAGAGAGAGAGAGAGAGAGAGAGAGAGAGAGAGAGAGAGAGAGAGAGAGAGAGAGAGAGAGAGAGAGAGAGAGAGAGAGAGAGAGAGAGAGAGAGAGAGAGAGAGAGAGAGAGAGAGAGAGAGAGAGAGAGAGAGAGAGAGAGAGAGAGAGAGAGAGAGAGAGAGAGAGAGAGACAATAAACACTTACTCCATTTCATTGGCTTTTTCAGAGAAGACTCTCAAAATGAACTCTCCTTCTTCATTAGGCTCAAAGGTGGATGGCACAATGCAGTAAGTGCCAGGGGGCAGCTTGAAGCGACAAGACACCTCCCTCATGTTGATGAAGGATGGGGAACGAGCCACTGAGGCAGAATACTTGAAGAAGTTCAGATCTAAAGGCCGAGGAACACCATCTGGGTCTCGTAACTGTAGAGTGAAAATGTGAATATGTGTAAGTTTAGCTAGTTACTGATGCCTGCTATTTATCACTCCTTCAAAGGCGTCGGCATGTTGGAAGAATCTCGACTTTGTTGTCTTTGCACATTGCAGTCCTCTCTCTCTATGATATTCTAATGATATGGCCTTCCATTTCACAGGAAGATATTTTTCACACCAGCAGCATTTAAGGTTATGTCTGACTATCATCATATTGCCATGTATAACAAATCATAATGATGTGGTCATGAGGAAAGAAATGATGAGAATAATGAGGTGAGTGCTAAGCATTTTAAATATGAATACAAAGCAGAGGGATATGACAAAAAGACAAGGTTTGATCCACAGGAAGAAGAAGAAGAAGAAGAAGAAGGAGAGAGAGAGAGAGAGAGAGAGAGAGAGAGAGAGAGAGAGAGAGAGAGAGAGAGAGAGAGAGAGAGAGAGAGAGAGAGAGAGAGAGAGAGAGAGAGAGAGAGAGAGAGAGAGAGAGAGAGAGAGAGAGAGAGAGAGAGAGAGAATGAAGTTATACATTACACATGTGAATTTCTTCCACAACTACAGAAGTCTTGACTTACATAATAAATTGCAAAGCCAATAGTAAGGCACTCTAAGCCAAGCTTCCTCTGTGAACGGCGATTCTTCTGCATCAGTGCCACAATCACTGTACACTTGTTGTCATCATCATCATCAACCTCAGTCAAAGTGATTCTGTACTGAGGATTGTGCCAGAATGTATCTGTTGACAAACAAGTCACACAAGTAAATCCAAAAGTTTAATCATGCAAGAGGTTCCTTGACATAAGTAATAACAGGTCTCAGATATGTAGATACATAGTGGGTGAAGTTGTGGTAAGATCTATGGGACAACAAGAAACTAACATTCTCAGATATGTACACTATCAAGTATTTC
>NW_026973738.1:77500-105000 GCF_035594125.1 Scylla paramamosain
CTCTCTCTGACGTGCCTCCCTCCTGGCTTCCCTCTCTCTCTCCTCCTCCTCTCCTTCCTCTCCCTCCTCTCTTGCTTCTCTCTCTCTCTCTTGCTGCTGTTGCAATCTCTGGGTCCACAATGTCCTCGTTGATTCTTGGGATTTGCTGCAAAAGGAGAGACAGAGAGAGAGAGAGTCAGTGGAAGTGAGAGAGAGGATGAGAGAGAAGGGTAAAAGTATTATTGTAAGTTTGTGGGATCTGTGAGAGAGAGAGAGAGAGAGAGAGAGAGAGAGAGAGAGAGAGAGAGAGAGAGAGAGAGAGAGAGAGAGAGAAATATGTAATAAGAAGAAGAAGAAGAAGAAGAAGAAGAAGAAGAAGAAGAAGAAGAAGAAGAAGAAGAAGAAGAAGAAGAAGAAGAAGAAGAAGAAGAAGAAGAAGAAGAAGAAGAAGAAGAAGAAGAAGAAGAAGAAGAAGAAGAAGAAGAAGAAGAAGAAGAAGAAGAAGAAGAAGAAGAAGAAGAAGAAGAAGAAGAAGAAGAAGAAGAAGAAGAAGAAGAAGAAGAAGAAGAAGAAGAAGAAGAAGAAGAAGAAGAAGAAGAAGAAGAAGAAGAAGAAGAAGAAGAAGAAGAAGAAGAAGAAGAAGAAGAAGAAATGATGAGATAATAAGAGAAATAATGAGAAAGACAAAATATGTAATAATAATAATAATAATAATAATAATAATAATAATAATAATAATAACAATAACAATAATAATAATAATAATAATATCTAAAACATTCTCTCTCTCTCTCTCTCTCTCTCTCTCTCTCTCTCTCTCTCTCTCTCTCTCTCTCTCTCTCTCTCTCTCTCTTTTTCTCCTAGTGGTAATTTAAAAGATTTCTTAAAGGAATTGGAGAATATTAGTGTTTATATCTGGTCCTAAGTGAACTACATTCAACATTCAATGAATATTGAATTGATCCATGTGGTCAACTGGCTGGAATCCAATAAATTATCTCTTAACATAAACAAAACTCACTATATGTTGCTCACACACACAGTAAAAGTCCGAACCTACCAATGTCCTACATTTAGGGACCTTAAACTCCTAGAAACTGGAGACATTACTGTATTCCAGACCTTGCCGTTTGTATAAAAAGCTCTTAATACAAACATAACAGACACAGGCTCATGATATTCAGTTAAGACAGACAGGTAACTTAAGATACCCTTCTGCTGAACCTCCCGTGCCCAACAGAGTGTCGTCTCACGAGGAACCAAGCACTGGACCCAGCTCTCGTAATTATTCGTTGTATTTATTATTTTTCCCATTGTAATCAGCTCTACTATTATAAACATATAATTGTAATTTGTAGTAATTATTATTATTATTATTATTATTTGCTTGTGTTATTGGTATCATTATTTCTTGCAAGTATCTATAATTTGATTGGGTTAAAGTTATGAATTACTTACTATATAATTATGTACTGTTTTTTTTTTTCATGATAGCTGAATAAAACACTGGTCTTAATAAACCTTAGTGTAAAACATTCATTGGTCCACAAAGGCCTTGTGGTCCACAGACTGGCCATCACATATCAGAATGTCTATATACCAGTCTGTCTGTATATATTAACACCAATATATATCATTTAATCAATCAATCACTCTGTAAGGAAAATATACACAAATAAATACAATAACAGCAGATATATATATATACTCTCTCTCTCTCTCTCTCTCTCTCTCTCTCTCTCTCTCTCTCTCTCTCTCTCTCTCTCTCTCTCTCTCTCTCTCTCTCTCTCTCTCTCTCTCTCTCTCTCTCTCTCTCACCTGCTGGAGGAGGGAGATCAGCCAAGCCACAGGTAACCCAGGTGTGTGTGGCCCACCTCCACCTCCCTGGAACAACCTGAGGGGGAGGAGGTGGTCAGAAGTAGTAGTAGTAGTAGTAGTAGTAGTAGTAGTAGTAGTAGTAGTAGTAGTAAGATTGATTTTCTATCTCTGTCTCTCCTTTCTGTATGTAAAAAACTTTCTCTCTCTCTCTCTCTCTCTCTCTCTCTCTCTCTCACCTGTATGACATTCCCTGCCTGCACTGTCATGGGGGAGTGGGGCTGTGGGGTTGAAGCATATTGGGGCAACACCTGAATAACCCTTGTTGTGGCGGTGGTGGTGGTGGTGGTGGCAGTGTCAGTCCCCTCAGCTGCATCATAAGGGTACTGGAACTGTTGGAAGGAGGGGGTTAGTTTAGGGGTTGATAATTGACCTGTGAAAGAATTACTTGTGTGTAATTAGTGACAGTTATATAAGTAATGTGTGTGTGTGTGTGTGTGTGTGTGTGTGTGTGTGTGTGTGTGTGTGTGTGTGTGTGTGTGTGTGTGTGTGTGTGTGTGTGTGTGTGTGTGTGAGCTCTCCCCTGCCTCTCCTGCTGTGGCTGTGTTGAGTGCCACAGTGCTGCAGTGCCACAGGCAGTGACAACCAGCCTGCCTGCCTCTTCTTACCTGCTGTGGTTGTGGAGGGTAGGGCCAGCTGTACACCTGCTGTGGCTGTTGCTGCTGCTGCTGCTGCTGCTTTAGGGGGAGCAGGGGGCGCAGCGGAGGGCAGCTCTGAGTCGCTCCTGGTGTGGGGCGGGGGACGGAGGCTGTGGTAGGGACTGGTGTGGCTGATGGTGGGTGGGGCGGGGCTCGGGGGCCGGGGGGTGCAGGACGGGGGGCTCGTCGTCGCCGCTGTCGTGTCCCCCGGGGGGCACCCGCGCCTCTTTCTCCTCCTCCTCCTCCTCCTCCTCCTCCTCCTGTGGCAGGAAGCCCTTCAGGTCAGGGCGGGGCAGCCGCAGCGCACCCTTTGCCCCAAGCCTGAAGGTGATTGGGCCGGGGCGGGCGGGGCGCAGACCTCCTCCTCCCCCACAGAGAGGGGCAGGGAGAGGTTTGGTGGGGATCCAGTGTGTCAGGGCAGGGTGGGGTGGAGGTGGCTCAGGTCCTCCCAGCACACACACTACTGCAATATATAAAATAAATTAGACAGGGCTTAACAACAACAACAACAACAACAACAATTAATAATAATAATAATAAAAAACAATGCTAGGTTAGGTTGCGGGTTCCCAGTCAACAGTTGGCGTCAATAATGAGACAATAATTAAACAATTGCAATAATTACTGTTTAAATAAGATAATACAAAAATAATAAGAGATGCAATTATTTTTTTTATGTAATCTGAACAAAATAATACAAAATAATAGTATTTCTATGTTAATTTAAGCACAGAAACAAATAAATCAATAAAAACAGTACAAAAAACAATAAGATATACAATTATTTTCATGTAATCTTAGCATGAAAATACACAAATAAATAAAATTAAAAAAAATAGCAAGATATACAATTATTGGTGTATGATAAGCACAATAATCACTGTTCTGGAAAACAAGATCATTTGAGGCAGTGAATAATGTCACTGGCTCTTCTTGTGCTGTGCATCTGGTGATATCACTGCATGCTGCTCACAGGGGACTAGTTGTCGGCAGTGTCCGAGTGCTGCCTGCTGTTGAAGCTGTGGTAGGACGCTGCGTCTGGTGATGACCATTGAAAACTTCCTGGTGTTGAATTCATAGGAAATAAGGATCACCTGAAGATCCGCCACCCCAGCCGCACTCGGGGTGGCAGATCTTCAGATGAGACAATCCGGGGTGGCGGATCTTCAGGTGATCCCATACTTTTAATGAAGTAAACTTTTTCTGCATTTTATATCCACTCAGTTTTTTAATGCATTCATGTTGTTAGGTTAGGTTAGGTTAGGTTAGGTAAGGCTAACCTAACCTAACCTAACCAAGTGAGAGAGTCTGGGGTGGCGGATCTTCAGGTGAGACAATCTGGGGTGGCGGATCTTCAGGTGATCCGGAAATAATTGTGGTATTACATGTGAAGATGTTAATTGATGTCTCTGTTGCTTTTTGGCAATTAGTTTGATTAATTCTGAGCTTAAAAACAAACAAAAAACCAACTCCAATCAAAATTCTGCGTTTCCCGAGGCCATGACACCATATTTGCCTCGGAACAGACCCCATTCGCAAAGCGCCACGACTGGCCGAGCCCTTAAGCCTTTCCCTCCCACCGGCCAATCAGAATTCACCTTATTTAACCCTTCATATCGACTGTAATTATTCATTTTATCAGTTATTCTTTGTGTGTGTGTGTGTGTGTGTGTGTGTGTGTGTGTGTGTGTGTGTGTCTGTTTCACTCATATAAAGTATAAGAATACAAGCTTATTTAATTATTTATCAATTAATTAATTTGAAAATAATGTTGAATATTTATTTATTTATTTATCTATTTAATTTCCGTCAGTGTGCCTTGAATTAAGCCAAGCCAGGCCAAAATCATTGTTATATTACAATTACACAATATATTCCAGTAAAAACTTACCATCTAATTCATAAAACAATAAAAGTAACAATAATAATCCATATTTTTATAAGTTACACTAAATATTACAATGAAAACCGTGTACTTGTCACATCAATAAAGTCAATAATGCTGTACTTGGGTCCTCTCTCTCTCTCTCTCTCTCTCTCTCTCTCTCTCTCTCTCTCTCTCTCTCTCAGTGTATTTGTGAGATATATAACCACCCAGCCAGCCAGGGACCACAACACGTCACTAGTGGTGTACTGGGGTCTTCTCTCTCTCTCTCTCTCTCTCTCTCTCTCTCTCTCTCTCTCTCTCTCTCTCTCTCTCTCTTTCTCAGTGTATTTGTGATATATATAATGTGAATGATGAAATAATGAGTGCAATGGTTGGCTTCACTAATGCACAGCTGGCAACTAACACCACACAGACAGCCAGGGACCACAACACCTCACTAGTGGTGTAATGGGGTCCTCTCTCTCTCTCTCTCTCTCTCTCTCTCTCTCTCTCTCTCTCTCTGTGTGTGTGTGTGTGTGTGTGTGTGTGTCTCCTTCTCTCTTTCAGCTAGGCAAGGATCCCAATATTCCCCTGTATCAAACAAACAAACAAACAGACAAACAAACAAGGAAATTAAGATGAAATAACTGATCCAGGAATGGCAAACATATCTAACGTACCCAAACGAACGCCATATTGAAAAAATAACACCAACAATGAACAAACAACTCGAAAATAATATAAAAATCCACCAATTTGACCCAAACATCCCCTGCCCTTATCACCCTCTCAGTTTCCTTATTTCCCGGCCTTCCACACCTTATTTCCCTTACCTTGACTATTCCAGGGGCAGGAAATAGTTAATTCCTCTTATTTCCGTCCCTCTTCGTGGCCTATTATACCGGGAATCTTTACATTTCAATTCCTAACACCACATCCACAGCGGCTTTCGATCCTCCATCTTGGTCTTGGTCTGGGTCCTTGCTTACATCGGCCTCGCACATAAACCTATAAAATTATCGTACTCAGCTGGGTTTTAGTTCAATAAATGCCTACATTGATATTTCCTCTTCCTTATTATATTTATAGGAACTGCAATAAAGATCAGATCGAGTAAATAAGACCTACAGCGAGAAATTTAAAATATATTCTGTTAGGGGCATTAGTTCAAGATGCCATTGCCTAAAAGGAAAGCAAATCTGATGAATTAAGATTGTGGGGGAGAACAGAATAGCAATAATGTTTCTGAACGCACAAAATATACAGCAATAGAGGCTTTGCAATTATATACAGGGAAAGGACCGCGTTAACAGAAAGGCCACAGGAATTACCCAGAGAGAGAGAGAGAGAGAGAGAGAGAGAGAGAGAGAGAGAGAGAGAGAGAATATACCAGGAGACCTTTTGGTTTATAAATAGGGTATCTGCTGATCCACTTACTTGTATTACCATATTACGTGTGGGAGAACCAGAGAGAGACAGAGAGAGAGAGAGAGAGAGAGAGAATTCGGAAGTGGGGGAGAGTTTGAGATAATGTTTGGAATGAGAGAGAGAGAGAGAGAGAGAGAGAGAGAGAGAGAGAGAGAGAGAGAGAGAGAGAGAGAGAGAGAGAGAGAGAGAGAGAGAGAGAATTATTGCTAACTGATTATTATAAAACAAACCTCCCATCTCTCTCTCTCTCTCTCTCTCTCTCTCTCTCTCTCTCTCTCTCTCTCTCTCTCTCTCTCTCTCTCTCTCAATTGCTAGTACAATAATAATGGGCCATTTCCCATATATGGCGCAGAGAGAGAGAGAGAGAGAGAGAGAGAGAGAGAGAGAGAGAGAGAGAGAGAGAGAGAGAGAGAGAGAGAGAGAGAGAGAGAGAGAATTCGGAAGTGGGGGAGAGTTTGAGATAATGTTTGGAATGAGAGAGAGAGAGAGAGAGAGAGAGAGAGAGAGAGAGAGAGAGAGAGAATTATTGCTAACTGATTATTATAAAACAAACCTCCCATCTCTCTCTCTCTCTCTCTCTCTCTCTCTCTCTCTCTCTCTCTCTCTCTCTCTCTCTCTCTCTCTCTCTCTCTCTCTCTCAATTGCTAGTACAATAATAATGGGAAACTATTATCTATAAATTTCGCAGTGAGAGAGAGAGAGAGAGAGAGAGAGAGAGAGAGTGTGTGAGGTTGGGGGGATGGAGGGAGGGAGGGAGGGAGGGAAAGGCGAGAGAAAAGAGACCTTGGAGAGAGAGAGAGAGAGAGAGAGAGAGAGAGAGAGAGAGAGAGAGAGAGAGAGAGAGAGAGAGAGAGAGAGAGAGAGAGAGAGAGAATTCGGAGAGTGAGGGAGAGTTTGAGATAATGTTTGGAATGAGAGAGAGAGAGAGAGAGAGAGAGAGAGAGAGAGAGAGAGAGATTCGGAGAGTGAGGGAGAGTTTGAGATAATGTTTGGAATGAGAGAGAGAGAGAGAGAGAGAGAGAGAGAGAGAGAGAGAGAGAGAGAGAGAGAGAGAGAGAGAGAGAGAGAGAGAGATTAAATTTGACACTGAAGTGGAAGAGGTATGGAGGAAGAAGAGGAGGGGGAGGAGGAGGAGGAGGTGGGTGGTGGTGGTGGTGGTGGAGGTGTAGCTAGCAACACTCTCTTGTTACTTCCCTCCTCCTCCTCCTCCTCCTCCATTTTTCCACATAGCATCACCTGATAGTATGTTAACCTCCCTCTTTCTCTCTCTCTCTCTCTCTCTCTCTCTCTCTCTCTCTCTCTCTCTCTCTCTCTCTCTCTCTCTCTGAGCCATATATGGGAAATGGCCCATCACTATTGTACTAGCAATTGAGAGAGAGAGAGAGAGAGAGAGAGAGAGAGAGAGAGAGAGAGAGAGAGAGAGAGAGAGAGAGAGAGAGAGAGAGAGAAAGATGGGAGGTTTGTTTTATAATAATCAGTTAGCAATAATTCTCTCTCTCTCTCTCTCTCTCTCTCTCTCTCTCTCTCTCTCTCTCTCTCTCTCTCTCTCTCTCTCTCTCTCATTCCAAACATTATCTCAAACTCTCCCCCACTTCCGAATTCTCTCTCTCTCTCTCTCTCTCTCTCTCTCTCTCTCTCTCTCTCTCTCTCTCTCTCTCTCTCTCTCTCTCTCTCTCTCTCTCTCGTTGCTATGGTAACTGGCAGCCTTTCCACTCCACCACCACTACTACTACTACTACTACCACCACCACCACCACCATCACCACAATGAAAACATAAAAAATAACAGTAATAATTAATAAGACCGCCTCTATAATTAATAAAGGTAATTGGGTGTAATCATTTATAGAGAGAGAGAGAGAGAGAGAGAGAGAGAGAGAGAGAGAGAGAGAGAGAGAGAGTACCACCACCACCACCACTGCCTTTAAACACTAAATCCGCCCTTATAGCTAGGCCTATTTAAACCCAGCATAGGCTTAGTTAAGCTTACCACAGCCTACCACAGCCTACCACAACCACATCCGCCCACTGACACTCTCCTTACCTGTGTGTGTATGTATGTACGTGTGTCTGTTAGCACCCTGACACCTGTTTAGCACCTGTGTAGTTAATTAATAAGGTGTGTGTGTGTGTGTGTGTGTGTGTGTGTGTGTGTGTGTGTGTCACCGTCTCTCAATCATTATAACACCTGCAAGAATTATTTAATGAGAACACTTGCAAACTTTAATGAACACACCTGAGACTGATTGTAACACCTGGAAATGTTAATTGAGTCACAGAACACCTGAGAATTTTGATATTTGAAATGATGAAAATGATGAAAAAATTATTATTTTTTTATTTATTTTATCTTTACTCTTTTTTCTCTCATCTGGTAAGTCCTGTGTGCATCAAACTGTCCCTTTAAATGTTTAAATGGCCCCATTTAAATGTCTTCGCGCTAGCGGGCCATGCCCTCTCCGCGCTTCACGCTGTAAGATGAATATATCACTCAAATTTCGAAGTTTTTGGCCGAATTTGCTCGAATAATTTAGTTTACCATTTCAAGTTTATGGTTTTCTCTCTCCCTCCCTCCAACGAGAGAAAACGGATCAAAATAAGGCTGTGTGTGAGATGACGTTCGCTTCACATCAATATTTTCATAGTTTTTGCATACTTTGACTCATTTTACAATGAGCAAGAGGTCTGCAACGTACAAGAAGAGGCAAGAGATGGCAGCTATGGCCAGGGAAGCCAAGAGGAGGACGAAAGACGTTGACCAGCCTGGAGAAGCATTGTCCCATTGGCCAGTGTCACCACCACCACCACCACATAGAGATTACTGTCTCTTGCTATTCGCCAGAAATTACTTGCTAACTTATGTTTGACACTGTTAAATTCCAGTCAGTTTTGCCACATTTCCACCCATTCCTGTTAGTTTTTCCTCTATTCCAAGTCCATTCTAGTCTTGCTTCCCTCTATTTCCAGTCTGCTTAGCCCCATTCCAGCCCCATCTAGGCCCACTCCAGTACCCCCCAATTTTTCCCCATCTCAGCCCATCACTGCTACAGCCACCTTTAAAAAACTGATCCAAACACCCCTTTAACTGCCCTCACCCACCCTCACACACTCCTCAACACACACACACACACACACACTTGCACACACACACACACAAATACCCATAAACACACCTAAAATATTTTAAAACACAGAAAAAACACTAAATGCACATCTAAACACACCTAAGACAGCTTCAGACACACCCAAACACCCCAAAACACCACAAAACTTATACAAAACACCACATAACTTACCCAGACACCCCCAAACACCCCAAAACACCCCACCATGCCTCTCTGAATCACCAGTCACCACCACCTCAGCCTCACCATCAACATGTACAGCAAGGAAGGCGCAGGGGACTCGGGCCCTGACAGACACCACACTGGGGACTACCTGGCACCCTTAGCTTCTGTAGATCTGTCCCGTGTCAACACCCCTGGCGGATCACCCTCCCCATGACCTCGCCAGCATCACCCCGCCCTTGAGGACCCCAATTGGAGGACCCAAGCCTTGCTACACCAAGGAATGTTGCTGAGGTCACACGTGAGCCCGGAATCTTGACACCCCTTCAAGATTCCGAGCCGTTTAACAAAGAGCCGCCCGACAGGTTTGTTTTGGTTGTTTGTGTAGGTTTGTACGGCTCCACTGGGTTTGGTAGGCTTGTTTGGGGAGGTGTGGTGTCAGCTGTTGTGTTCCAGAGAGGCTTGGTTCATGTTTGTGTAGGTTTGACAAGTGTGTTTTTGCTTTATATATATATATCTTTGTTTGTGTGTTTGTTGGTTTTTATCTTATTGTCTTATCTTCTTCTTCTTCTTGACACTAAGCATGTTTACTTTTTCTCTCTCCACTTGTCCTATATGAGATCTAGGGTCTAAACCCAAAATAAATCTAATAATCTTGTTTTGACAAATTTGTAGTTGTTTTTTAGATCTACTGCTAAGTCCAGAGTACCAAGAGGAACATGCATAATCAAAGTGAGGTTGAATTAGAGAGCTACATAAGGTTTTCTTAATTTTTTGATCAAGGTCTTTTGCTTGTCTGTACATGAATTTTAACCTTGCATTTATCCTCTTGATTATCTGATTACAATTTAGCTCCCCTGAAACACACTGATCCAATTGAACTCCTAAATATTTTACTGATTTTACTCCATTTATGTCCTGACCCAAACATGTTATATTAAAATCATCTACATTTTTTAATTTTGTTTTTGATCCAACTAACATAATTTTCGTCTTTCCTAAATGCAAAGACAGCTTGTTATTTATCATCCAGGTGTTACATGATTCAAGTTCTTTTCTTAGTCTATTTTTGATAAAATCTACATCTTTGTGTGGAACAATCAAAATGCTGTCATCTGCATATAGCAAAAATTTTCACGAGACACTGTTTTTCGTGTCGTTTACATAACATAAGAACAGGAGTGGACCTAAAATGCTTCCCTGTGGTACCACACAGGATACATTTCTGGTTTCCGAGCAATGTTCCTCTATCTTCACAATTTGACTTCTTCCACTTAGATAAGAATAAAACCATTCCACTGACTCTACACCCATTGCTCTTAATTTTTCACACAAGATATGATGGTCAACAGTATCAAATGCATTTTGCAGATCTAGGAGAGCTAGGCCTGTATACTCCCCTTTCGATATATTAGTTTTTAGTAGGTCTAACAAATGAATCAGACATGTATCTGTGGAATGACTATCTCTAAATCCAGATTGAAATTCATAAATGATATTGTTTGCTTTAAGGTAATCTGATAACTGATCATAAACAGCTCTTTCTAGTACTTTAGATATTATATTAAGGATAAGTTAGGTTTGGTTATGTTAGGTCAGGTTAGGTTAAGTTAGGTTATGTTAGGTTAGGTTAAGTTACGTTAGGTTAGGTTAAGTTAGGTTAAGTTAGGTTAGGTTAAGTTAGGTTAGGTTAAGTTAGGTTAGGTTATGTTAGGTTAGATGTTAGGTTAGGTTAGGTTAGGTTACATTAAGTTAAGTTAGGTAGGTTAGGTTAGGTTAGCTACAATGATGCACGTTAAGCTGATGTTTTGTGTACCATTCAAGTTATAAGCTACAGTCAAGATCTACAGCGACATGAACAGTAGAAGGTCTCAAATTTCTCACAAGTTCAACACAGTGGCGCTTTTAATGGTACAGTGTGAAGGTACAGTGACGTGTTGTACAGTGGCCAGTGGTGCAGGTAGACGAGTCCTTCCTGCACCACTGGGACCAAAGGGGTACATTAGCATGGTGCAGTATTAGTGAAAAATTCGTACTTCCTAATATACTGTTGTTTTTATGCTGTTTTCTGTGTGTGTGTGTGTGTGTGTGTGTGTGTGTGTGTGTGTGTGTGTGTGTGTGTGTGTGTGTGTGTGTGTGTGTGTGTGTGTGTGCGTGTGTGTTTCAAGTGTACGTTTGTGTGTATATGCGTCTCATCACTGTCATGTACGCAGGGACACAAACAAACACAAACAAAGCTACAAGTTCTTAATGACGTATTTTTCAGAGTGATACAATATTTAAAACCATGATTTTCTCAGTAAATATACATTGCTATGGATGTAGGGATATAGGGTGTGTGTATGGGTGAATAATCTATGTATGGGTGTAGTATGGGTAAATAATTCCTTTTATATATAGAGAAATATTGAAAAAACTTAAGCATATTTCAGATTGTTTTGGTTGCAATGGCATTCAGGTTAACATAACTTATTTGCTTTTTTCTCA
Source organism: Scylla paramamosain (assembly GCF_035594125.1). NCBI lineage: Eukaryota > Metazoa > Arthropoda > Malacostraca > Decapoda > Portunidae > Scylla > Scylla paramamosain. The sequence goes on from NW_026973738.1 coordinate 89,062, forward strand.
GTAAATATACATTGCTATGGGTGAAGGGATACAGGGTGTGTGTATGGTTAGGTTAGGGTAGGTTAGGTTAGGTTAGGTTATTTTTTGTTAGGTTAGGTTAGGTTACGTTAGGTTAGGTTAGGTTAGGTTAGGTTTCTATAATCATTTAGACTCCTTCATTTCTTCCCTCTATGTCATCTACACCTAACCTAACCTAACCTAACCCATCAGAGGAGGAGGACGCCATCGTCAGCACCACACATCCCGAGACCATACCTGTGATTACTGACCCTGTGGTGGACCCTGAGTTTGGAACAGGTGTGTGGGTTGAAAATTAATGATGTGATGGTTGTACTAATGAATTATTAGATATTTAGTGTATTTTTTGTTTTATTTTTATTTTTGGTAGGCGAAATAGATGACAAATTAATTATATTGATATTAAAATTAATTTTTAGGAGTGTTAAAAGTAGTATCAAAGTTGTATTTGGCCCTAGTCAGACCTCATCTGGACTATGCTATGTAGTTCTGGTCTCTATATTACAGGAAAGATATAGGTCTATCAGAATCAGTACAAAGGAGAATGACTGAAAGGATACAGGAGGATGATGGGTATTCCTTATAAAATGAGACAGAAGCTATCAAATTTACATTCCTTAGAGAGATGTAGGTTAAGAGCAAACCTGATACAAGTCTTTAAGTGGTATAGGAGGTTGTAACAAGGGTGATGTAAGCAAAATTGTTAGGATCAGTGATCAGGTTAGAACAAGAAATAATAGGCTCAAGCTTGAAAAATTTAGATTCAAGAAAGAGATAGGAAAGATTTAGTTCTCAAATAGAGTGGCAGATGGACTCAATAATCGAGTTGTTGGTGGTGAGTCATTAGGGACTTTTGAAAGATAAAATAAATTTATGGATGGGGATGACAAGTGGAAATAGGTATGTACGTTTCATGCAGGGGCTGCCATGTGTAGGCCTGATGGCTTCTTGCAGCTTCCCTTATTATATTCTTATGTTCTTATGTAATATGTGTGTGTGTGTGTGTGTGTGTGTGTGTGTGTGTGTGTGTGTGTATATATATATATATATATATATATATATATATATATATATATATATATATATATATATATATATATATATATATATATATATATATATATATATATATATATATATATATATATATATATATATATATATATATATATATACACACACACACACACACACACACACACACACACACACACACACACAAAATAAAGGTATGATGAGAAAGACAATTCTAGGGCTGAGAACAAGAAGGGCCAATGTCAAAAAATGGCCATTTGAAGATAAGACCATCACTAAACTAAAAATTTATATCTGTATCAGTGCTATAAGGGCCAATGTCATCCGTGGGTTCAGGGAGCTACAATAAGCGCTCTATTCTAGCCAAAGTCGAGTAATAAATGAAAATATTCATGCTAGAAAGGCCAATGTTGAGATTGGCCCTTGTTGCATTCATTTACTACAACCATAGAGGGCCACGTGAGAGGCCAATGTCAACTCCAGCCTTTCTTGCACCCAATGATGTTAATAATTTACATGTGTACATAACGTTATAAAATCCTTTGTGGTTTGATTATTGAAGAAAATAAGAAAAGTCAGCGGTTGCGAGGCAGTGAAGGTGAAAGCCGAAGAAGATTTTCAAGGCACTACTTTCTTAAAGAAGCAATACCTGAAAAGGAAGTATGTCAAAAGATGTTTTTATCTACTTTTGGTATTACGCTCAAGAGAGCTAGGATTGTTACAGAGAAGATGCGACAGTCTGGAAGTGGCATTGTAGCACCAGATGGAAGAGGAAAACATGGGAAACAGAAGAAAATATCTCCCAAATCACTAGAGATGATTAAGAAGCATATCAACCAGTTTCCGGCCTGGAAAAGTCATTATACTAGGGCAGACTCAGAAAGAAAATATTTGAATCCAGATCTCACAATAGCTCAGATGTATCGATTGTACCAAAAATACTGCCATGAAAACAACTCACCACCAGAAAAAGAATCAATGTACAGAAAAATCTTCAATGAAGAGTTCAATCTGTCCTTCCATCACCCATCCCAGGACACTTGTGAAAAATGTGATACTTTTAAGGCATCTCTAATGACTGCTAGTGAGGATGATAAAAACCGCATTGAAGAAGAGAAAGCAAAACACCATGAACTAGCAGAGATGGCTTACAATGAAAAAAGAGCTGATAAAGAGCTTGCTCTTAAAAACAAAGGAATTGTTACTGCATCCTTTGACCTCCAGAAAGTATTGCCTTGCCCAATGTTGCAGACAGGAATAGTTTACTACAAGAGACAACTTGCTGTATATAACTTAACCATTTTTGAAACAAGTGTGGATGGAAATAAAGCACACTGCATGATATGGGATGAAACTATTGCTAAAAGAGGTGGCCAAGAAATAGGTTCATGTGTAATGAAATGGTTGAATGGCCTCCAGAAGACATTAAGGACATTCGACTATACAGTGACTCGTGTGGTGGCCAAAATAGGAACCATTTATTTGCAGCCATGCTTATGCATGTTTCCAGGAGTAAGGGGATAAAAATAACACATTCTTTCTTAGAACCTGGCCATACACACATGGAAGCAGACACAGTACATGCTTTGATAGAAAAATATAGAAAAACAGCTACAAACATTGAGGTGCCACGGGACTGGAGCACAACAATAAGAGCAATCCATAGAAAAATAAGTTACAAGTGACTGAAATGCAAACAGCAGATTTCATTAATTTTAAAAGTTTGTATATGTCTGCTGGCCCCCTGGTGAACCGCCACAAAGATAAAAATGGGCAACAAGTAAATTGGATGAAAATTAAGAAGATGGAATACAATCAAAATGAAATTGGCCAGATTATGTGCTGGACATCCTTTTTCCAAAATGCTGCACTGCAGCATTTTGATTTAAAAAGAAAGGAAAAAAAAAGACCACCCATTTGGATTCTCCCACAGCTTGAAGAGGGACCAAGGAAAATTCCACCCAAAAAGTTGAAGGACTTGATGGATCTCCTTCCACTTATTTCTGCAGGAAGCAGACATTTTTACAGAAGCCTGCAGGCAGCAGAAGATGCTTCAGATGATGTTTATTTAGATGAAGAACCCATTGTGTGAGTGTTATGACTGATGTCATAATGACTATGGATCATTACTTTTCTATTGAACTCTACATGTTAAAAAAATATAATTTTTTATTTATTTTGGTTAATCTACTTGTGTTTGTTAATGAATCAATCTTGGTTTTTTTTTCAATTTCTTTAGCCATTGATTGAGGATGTTACTCAGTATGTCAAAAATGTATCAATTTTTGTTTAGTGATTGATTATTCTACTTGAGTTTGTAAATTAATCAATCTTGTTTTTTTTTCACTTTTCTTTAGCCATTGATTTAGGATGTTTTCTTTCATTCCAAGCAAGAATATTACAGATATTGTAAGAATAGCTACTAGAATGATATAGCTTAACTTCAAAATGTTTAAAAAACTTTTCTCCATACATGCAATTTTTTTTTTTTTTTTTGCACAATTTGCAGGAATTAAAATTTTCAGTTTGGTCTAATATTTTTTTTTTCTTCAAAGTGAAAACAATAATGCAATGCCTTGGACAGGAAATAGCAGGTTAAAAGGCAAGTAATCACGAAAAAAAAAAGCTTTCGTTTGCTGTACTTGCCTGATTTTTAATAAAGGAAGCAATTTTTCAAATTCGTTTTTCTCAAAACATGGTTTTATGACATTGGCCCTTCTTGTTCTCAGCCCTAGAATTATCACCCTGATTAGACCAAAGCTAGAATATGCTTTGTCAGTGTAATCTCCCCACAAGAAGAAACATGTGAAAAAACTAGAAAGGTACAAAGGATGGTAATGAAAATGCTTCCAGAACTGGAAGAATTGACATATGAAGACAAGTTAAAGGAAATAAATCTGCTGACATTGGAACAAAGAAGAGAAAGGGGAGACTTAATACTAATTTACAAACTGTGGAAGAGAGTGGAAGAAATAGATAATGAAAAACTGCTGCTAAGATAAGTAGGAAATACCAGTTACACATCAGGACACAGCAAAAAACTAAGAAAAGGAAGATGCTTGAGTACCATTAAGAAATATAGTTTCCCACTGAGAAATAAAGAAGTTTGGAACAAGCTCAGTGTTGATGAAGTATCAGCAACGAGTGTGCACAACTTTAAGGAAAAACTGAACACGTGTAGATATGAAGATGGGACCACATGAGTGTAGCTCAGGCCCTATAAATTACAACTAGGTAAATTAGGTAAACACACAAACATACACACACACACACACACACACACACACACACACACACACACACACACACACACACACACACACACACACACACACACACACACACACACACACACATCGTGTAGTGTAGTGGTTAGAATGCTTGGCTCACAACCAAGAAGGTCCAGGTTTGAATCCCAGGCACAGCGAGGCAAATGGGCAAGCCTCCTAATGTGTAGCCCCTGTTCACCTAGCAGCAAGTAGGTATGAGATGTAACCAGAGGGGTTGTGATCTCGCTGTTCTAGTGTGTGATGTGTAAGTGGTATCAGTCCTACCCAAAGATCAGTCACTATGAGCTCTGAGCTCATTCTGTAGAGTAATGGCTAGCTGGATGACCAGCAGACAACCGTAGGTGAATCACATACAGGGGGGCCCTTGAGTTATGATAGAGTTCTGCTCCTACACTATGTCATAAACAGATTTTTGAAGTAGGTCAGAACCAGCCTAAGTAAGAACCTACAGTTTGTCTCTTACTTATGCTAATGTTATAGTACTATAAAATCATATGCTAAAACATTAAAACATAACTACTGTACTACCTGAAAAAAAAAAAAATGCAAAGGGGAATGAACTGGAACAAGCACTGCCTGTATTGTAACATGAAACAGCAGTTTGAGATTGTCATAAACAGAGTACTCCCTGTATAAATAAATAAATAAATAAATAAATATATATATAAAATATATATATATATATATATATATATATATATATATATATATATATATATATATATATATATATATATATATATATATATATATATATATATATATATATATATATATATATAGTCAGGTTACTGCTAACGTGCAACATTCTGATGCAAATGACCATAATATCAGGGGTCAGTTTGCTTCCAGGTCATACTCTAATGCAGGGAACTTAAAGCCTAACACTGAGATGGGCTACATCAAGCCACAGAGGAGTCTGTAACGTGGAGTAAGGTAACACAGACGTTGAGGGAGCAAGTGCAGTGCTGCTGCTTCTGCCATCACCACTTACAATGATGTGAATTTAGGGAGAAGGGCAGGCTGCAGCTGCCATTGCAGCCACTACCACCGCCATCCACAGTGATATCAACAGTGAGCATTCATCAACTGTTTGTGTAAGCAGTGGCTCAGTGTGTTTTTTTAATTAATGATTGTTACTGTAATGTTACAGTTTTTATTCATTATGCTTGTGATGTTTATGCACTCCTTGATTTGCATTACCTTCAGTTATAAAAAATCTGAATGTTACATGTTGTCTGGAAATATTCTATTTCAATTTCTGAGGGGCCTCTCTCAGCCAGGTTGGAACCATAGTGATTTTCTGCCCTTGCTTTCATTAAACAAGCTGCAAAGAAGTCTGTAATGCAAGGCAGGTTAACAATAACATGGGGGAAGGTATGGATGCCTCTGTCACTCAGTGATAATACCGAGTATGCTGCCACCACTGCTGCTGCCCCCACCACCCACTGTGATAGTACTGAATGAGTCACCACCGCTGCCATCACCCCTGCTACCCATAGTGATAGTACTGGGTGTGCTGATGCCACCATTACCACTGCTGCTGCTGCTATCCAGTGGTAGTACTGAGTGTGCCACCACCACTGCCACCACCCAATGATAGTACTGAGTGTGCCACTGCTGCTGTCACCACCCAATGATAGTACTGACTGTGCCACCACCCAATGATAGTACTGACTGTGCCACCACCCAATGATAGTACTGAGAGTGCCACCGCTGTTGCCACCACTCAGTGGTAGTACTGAGTGTGCTACTGCCACTGCCACCACCCTGGCCACCCACAGTGATAGTACTGAGCATGCTGCCACCAACCCCACCACCTGCAGTGATAGTAATGAGCATACCACCACCAGCCCCACCACATGCAGTGATAGTACTGAGCGTGCCACTACTAGCCCCACCACGCTGCGATAGTAATGAGCGTGCCACCGCCGGTCCTGCCACATGCAGTGATAGTACTGAGTGTGCCAATGTCACTGCTGCCACCCCTGCCACAGTGTTACTATACAGTCAGGTTGCTGCTAATGTGCAATATTCTAACATGAATTGCATCTAACATGGAGGGGGTCTTGCTTCCAAGTCATACTCTAATGGAGGGAACTTAAAGCCTAAAGTGGGGATGGGGTGAATCAAGCTGCAGAGAAACATGTAATGTAGAGCAGGGTAACACTAATGTCGGGTAAACGAATATGCCGCTGCTGCCACCATCACCAGCTCTGCCACCCAAAATAATGCTAGTTTAGTGAGAAGAATATCAGGCTGCAGCCACAGCTGCAGCTGCTCTGCTGCCACTGCCATCGCTCACTGCTGGTGCTGTTGCCATAATACTCATCACTGGGAGTTTAATGACAAGGGCAAGCTGCAGCCACCATACAGTGATGCAAGTTTGGTTAGGAAATGGACATGCTGTAGCTGCCACTGCCACTGCTGTCTCTGCTGCTGCTACACCGACTAGATACTGTGATACGAGTTTAATGAAGAGAAGGGCAGGCTGCTGCTGCTGCTGCTGCTGCTGCTGCCACTGTCACCACAATCTAGTGATATCAACAAAGTGTATGTAAACACTGATGGTGTCATTTTTTATGATTGTTACTGTACTGCATTGGTTTTATTCATCACCCTTTTGATTTTTTATGAACTCATATGTATTTACCATCTTCATTTGTATGCAACAAAAATGTTTTATCTTAATTTTTTGAGTGGCCTGTCTTAACCAGGTCAGAACTATAGCTAGTTTTTGCCATTATAACTGCTAACTGTTAGCAGAGCTGAACCCCCACATTATATATATATATATATATATATATATATATATATATATATATATATATATATATATATATATATATATATATATATATATATATATATATATATATATATATATATATATATATATATATATATATATATATATATATATAACAAAAAGTACAGATGAAAAGTACGCAGAAAAATATAGATACATATGAGTTGTGTATCCATCATCCCTGTGTTGGAGTGTGATCAATGTTTGTTTATATGGGGGGAAATTATCTTCTGGGATCCATGGTGGTACACTGCCAGGCAATGTACCACCATGGATCCACTGTTTTTTTTTTTTGGGGGGGGGATTAATTGTTTTTTGTGTTTTATTTACTTATCTTTATTCTTCATATTTATATGTAAATCACTTTAAATAAGCAATTAAAAAATAATCCAGAGTGAAACAAAAGTTTGAGGTGTTTTTTTCATGTGATGGCCACTAGCCCCCCCCAAAAAAAAGTCCACTGAGGTGCTGATCATCAAGAATTTCAAGATAAGTGTGTTGAAACCTCTCTTCTGAAAGAGTTCAAGTCATAGAAAGAAGGAAATACAGAAGCGGGAAGCGAGTTCCAGTTTACCAGAGAGAGCAATGAATGAGAGAGACTTAAGACGGTTAGAGGAGAGGAGCTGATGAGACAAAAAGCTTTTGATTCCACACTGTCTAAAAGAGCAGTATGAGTGAAACCCCCCCATACATATGAAGCATGTTCCATACATGGAGGAATAAAGCCCTTGTACAAAGCTAGCAGCTGGGGGATGAGAAAAACTGGTGGAGAACACTCAGAACACCTAACTTCATAGAAACTGTTTTAGCTAGAGATGAGATGTAGAGTTTCTAGTTCAGATTATAACTGAAGGGCAGACTGAGGATGTTCAGTAGAAGAGGGGGATGGTTGAGTGTCACTGAAGAAGAGGGGATAGTTGCCTGGAAGGTTGTGTCGAGTTGATAGATGGAAGAATTAAGTCTTTGGTGCATTGAACAATGCTAGGTTTGCTCGGTCACAATCAGAAATTTTAGAGAGTTGAGAAGTCAGGCATTCTGTGGCTTCCTTGTGAGAATTGTTTACTTCCTGAAGGGTTCGATGTCTACAAAAAAGACATGGAAAAGTGCAAGGTGGTATCATCAGTGTAGGAATGGATAGGACAAGAAGTTTGGTTTAGAAGATCATTAACAAAAAATAAGAAGAGAGTGAGTGACAGGACAGAACCCTGAGAAACACCACTGTTAATAGATTTAGAACAACAGTGACTGTCTACCACAGCAGCAATAGAATGATCAGAAAGGAAACTTGAGATGAAGTTACAGAGAGAAGGATAGAAGCCATAGGAGGATAGTTTGGAAATCAAAGCTTTATGCCAGACTCTATTAAAAGCTTTTGATATGCACAAGCCAACAGCAGCAAGTTTCACCAATATCCCTAAAATAGGATGACCAAGACTCAGTAGGGAACTCCATAAGATCACCAGTAGAGTGGCCTAGACAGAACCCATACTGGCAATCAGATAGAAGGTTGTGAAATAATAGATGTTTATGAATCTTCCTGTTGAGAATAGATTCAAAACTTTGGAGAGGTAGGAAATTACAGCAATAGGATGATAATTTGAAGGATTAGAATGGTCACCCTTTTTAGGAACAGGCTGAATTTTGGCAAACTTCCAGCAAGAAGGAAAGGTAGATATTGATAGACAAATTTGGAAGAGTTTGATTAGGCAAGGTGCAAGCACAGAGGCACAGTTTCAGAAAACAATGGGAGGGACTCCATCAGGTTTGTAAGCTCTCTGAGGGTTAAGGCTAGCCAGGGCATGGAAAACATCACTGCAAAGGATTTTCATAGGTAGCGTGAAGTAATCGGAGGATGGAGGAGACGGAGGAACAAACCCTGAATTATCCAAGGTAGAGTTTTTAGCAAAGGTTTGAGTGAAGAGTTCAGCTTTAGAAATAGATGAGATGGCAGTAGTGCCATGTTGGGTCCGAAACATAATGATACGTTGGTGGGTTTATTCGGGGTTCAATTGAGTTACTCAGATGTTCGGGGTTTTGGGGTTTCACACTGTGTATTTTTAATATGTGTCGAAGCCAATGAAATAAATAGCAGGTGTGGTACACTTTAGTTCTGCTCCAGCTGTCTTAGGACTCACACGTTTTATTCCCTGTCCTACTCGCCTAATACACATTGCTAGCAAGGATGGCTCAGAGTTTAACAGGTTATGGGCCCAGGAACAGACTGTATTTTGACGGTGATGAGCGCAAGTACGAGTTATGGGAAGTGAAGTTTTTGGGCTACATGCGGCTACAGAAATTGCATAATGTGATTGATCCTCCTGCATCAAGTACGACTGCTGCAGACGTTACCAAAAATGCCGAGGCATTTGCGGAGTTGATTCAGTTCCTGGATGACCGTAGTCTATCCCTTGTGATGCGTGATGCGAAGGACGATGGACGTGAGGCACTGAGGATTTTACGGGAACACTACTTATCGAAAGGTAAACCCAAGGTCATATCACTGTACACGGAGCTCACAACGTTGCTTAAGGGAGAAAACGAGAGTGTTACAGACTATGTGATTCGAGCCGAGACGGCGGCAACTGCACTTAAAACGTCTGGTGAAACTATTAGTGACAGCTTGTTGGTGGCAATGGTGCTTAAGGGTTTACCTACGGAATTCAAGCCATTTATGACTGTAATTACACAAAGAGAAAAGGCATTGACATTTGCTGAGTTCAAGGTGTCTCTCAGAAGTTTCGAGGAGACAGAGAAGTCGTGCGGCGACAAAAGTGACAGTGACAGAGTGATGAGGATAGAGTCTCGCAAATTCAGTGGTACATGTTTCAAGTGCGGTCTTCAGGGTCACAAATCGGTCGACTGCCGTGTCTCTAGACCGAACCAGACTTTAAGAAGATGGTGTGAGAACTGCAGGAATAACTCCCACGATACGAAGTTTTGTTGGAAGAGTTCGGGGGGTAACAGTGGTAAAGACTCTGCCAGGAACCTAAAAGATTATAGTGATGATTATGACAGTCAGAGCCACAGTTTTGTGTTTAAAGTGGGGCTTCGGAGATCAGAGACTGAATCATGTGTTGTGGTTAACAAGTTAATGGTGGACTGTGGTGCAACTACTCATATAATCAATGATGACTCCAAATTTGTGTGTTTTGACAAGCAATTTGATCCTGAGAGACATTTTATTGAACTAGCTGATGGTAGTAGAACAAATAATCTGGTTAAAAAGAAGGGTGATGCCTGTGTTACCCTTGTAGACTCTTGTGGTAATGTTCATACAACAATTCTGGAAAATGCTTTCTATGTACCTTCCTTCAAGCAAGATATTTTCTCGGTTCAAGCTGCCACTGAGAAGGGTGCATCAATCGAGTTTAAACCAAATTCTGCAGAGTTAACATCTACAAACGGTACAAAGTTTGACATAGTTAAGCATGGTAGACTGTATTTCTTAAACAATACTGTGTGTTCAAATAGGGCGTCCTATACATTGAGACAGTGGCATGAAATTCTCGGTCATTGTAATGTGAGTGATATTTTGAAACTTGAAGGTGTAGTGAACGGAATGAAAATTAGTGACAAAAAGGACTTTGATTGTGGCATTTGTGTTAAAGGGAAAATGACTCAGTTTAGAAACAGACAAGCTGATGAGCGTTCAAAAGCTAAACTAGATATGGTACACTGTGACCTAGCTGGTCCCATTGATCCTGTTGCCAAGGACGGTTTTAAGTATGCACTCAGTTTTGTTGATGATTACTCCGGTCTTATCATGATATACTTCCTCAAATATAAGTGTGACACCTTACAGGCAACTAAGCATTTCATAGCAGACATTTCTCCCTATGGCTCAGTGAAATGTCTCAGAAGTGATGAAGGTACGGAATTTACTTCTAATGCATTCGCAGATTTACTCGTGGAAAATAAAATCAAGCATGAAATGTCTTCTCCCTACTCACCTCACCAAAATGGTACCGCTGAAAGAGGCTGGCGTACTCTTTTTGAAATGGCCAGATGTTTACTAATAGAGTCTGGTCTGCCAAAGTTTCTGTGGACGTATGCCGTTATGGCCTCTGCTTACATTAGAAACAGATGTTATAACCTTAGGATTAAGAAGACTCCATTCGAGGCTTTTGCAGGTAAAAAGCCAAATATTAGTAATATGCACATTTTTGGTTCTGTATGTTATGCCTATGTACAACAGAAGAAAAAACTTGATGCCAGAAGTGAGGATGGAATTTTTGTAGGCTATGATAAGTCTAGTCCAGCATACCTTGTATATTTTCCAAAGACTGGTACAGTAAGGAAAGTTGGATGTGTCAAATTTACCAGGCCTAGCGTAGATGTAAGTTCAGATGTAGCATGGGGTAGTGAATGTGACTGGACTACAACACGTAGTACTGACACTGAAGCTAGCCCAGAAGTTGGTAACCAAACAGAGGACAGTGTGTGTTTAAGGCGGTCAGAAAGAGTAAAACGTAAACCCATATATTTTGGTGACTATTGTTGGTGATGAAATGGATGAGGCTTTGGATAGTATTGTGAATTGTACTGTTGACTATTGCTATAAACTAGCCAGTGTACCTTATACATATCAAGATGCTATTGCATCTCCTGATTCTGATAAATGGCGAGAAGCTATGGAATTGGAAATGAAAGCTCTAAAGGATAATGAGACTTTTGAGCTTACTACTTTGCCTGAAGGTAGAAAAGCTGTGGGAAGTAGGTGGGTATATGACCTGAAGTTTAACCCTAACAATGAGACAAGGTACAAGGCTCGTTTTGTTGCTAAGGGTTACTCTCAGGAGGCAGGTATAGATTATCACGAAACATTTTCCCCAACTACTAGGATCACATCTGTAAGAACTTTAATGCAGTTGGCTGTACAACATGACCTGGTTGTTCATCAAATGGATGTAAAAACTGCCTACTTAAATGCACCTATTGATTGTGAAATTTATGTTGAACAACCCAAGGGTTTCTGTGTGGAGGGTAATGGTGGCGAGAAGTTGGTGTACAAATTAAAGAAATCCTTGTATGGTCTCAAACAAAGTGGTAGAAATTGGAGTTCACTGTTGCACTCATATTTGGTTGACCTAAGTTTAACTCAGTCATTTGCTGACCCATGTCTTTATACCAGAATTACTGATGATGAGGTAACCAATGTATTAGTTTGGGTTGATGACATAATAATTGTGGCCAGCAGTGATGCAAAATTGAAGAACATGAAGGAAAGTCTGGGTGATAAATTTAGGATGAAAGATCTAGGCAAAATTTCCTGGTATCTAGGTATACAGTTTGTGTGTGATGATAATGTAATTAAAATGAATCAAACTAAATATGTGGAAAAGATCCTTGAGAAATTTGGTATGCAACATTGTAAACCTGCCTATACTCCTTGTAACATGGATGTGAACAAAGTATGTATTAGTTCTAGTGAATCAAAACTGGCTGATATCAATATGTATAGAGGATTAGTTGGAAGTCTGATCTATGTAATGACATGTACTAGACCTGATTTGTGCTTTATTGTAACTAAATTGTCTCAGAATATGACTAATCCAACTACTTCTCATCTCACTATGGCCAAGCATGTATTAAGATATTTGAAAGGTACCATTGATCAATGTTTGACTTTTAAAAAGTCAGATGAGTCACTGAATTTGATTGGGTATTGTGATGCTGACTGGGCTAATGCACAAGATCGCAGAAGTATTACCGGGTATAGCTTCCAACTTTCCAGTGGGGGTCCATTAATCTCTTGGAAGACTAGAAAACAGAGAACAGTTGCTCTGTCTACTTGTGAAGCTGAGTATATGGCCTTGTCTGCCGCTACTCAAGAGGCAAAGTTTTTATTGCAATTACTGGAAGATATGACAGGAAGTACTTCGATAAACAGCTGTACTATACACTGTGATAACCAAGGTGCCATAAAATTAGTTGAAAACCCTGTCCAGCATCAGAGATCAAAGCACATAGATATTAGATACCATTTTATTAGGATAGAGGTTCAGAGAGGTGTAGTGCAACTTAACTATGTACCATCTGATCAAAATATTGCTGATATGTTCACTAAACCTGTACCTAAAGTAAAGCTTTGTGATTTCAGTAAAGTTATTATGGGTGTGTAGATAGTTAAAACAGGAGTGTGTATTGATTTAATGTGTGTTGTATTGTATATACCCATCATTAGTTTCAGTGGGGGTGTTGGGTCGGAAACATAATGATACGTTGGTGGGTTTATTCGGGGTTCAATTGAGTTACTCAGATGTTCGGGGTTTTGGGGTTTCACACTGTGTATTTTTAATCTGTGTCGAAGCCAATGAAATAAATAGCAGGTGTGGTACACTTTAGTTCTGCTCCAGCTGTCTTAGGACTCACACGTTTTATTCCCTGTCCTACTCGCCTAATACACATTGCTAGCAAGGATGGCTCAGAGTTTAACATGCCATGAAGAAGCAAAGTTATTGGAGATGTTTTTGGCTAGGTGCAAGAAATTACAAGGGGAGTTAGATCTTGAAAGATTTTGACACTCTTTTAATGAAGAACACACACTTGTTTAGGTCATGCTGATACAGGTTAGGAATTTAATGGGACAGACTTGACTACTTTTACAATTTTAATGTGTATGTATATATATAGACCTTAATTATCAATATAATATACAACTAAATCTTGATTAGTAAAATATATTTTCTAAAACCCCCTGAAATAACCACTTAAACTTTTTTGGGGGGATTTAAGAGTTTTTTTTCAGGGGGGGGGCATTAATGCTAAGCCTGGAGGCAGGAGGGTGACAGTGGAGTTTTTAAGCTGGTAAATGGCTTTCTGGGTCAACACAAGATCAGCTGCCATATATATTACTAACACTCCCTGCTGCAGCTATGCCAATGAATGTGCTTTTTCTTTCATTTTCAGCTCCTGGTGACCTATGGTAAAGCACAGCAACAAAACTGTAAGCATCCAAAATTAGTCAATGATGGGTCGCGTGAAGCCTGATGGAGTCGTCAGTTATGGATGCTGCTTCCGTGGCAGCTGGACCAGCACTGGTGTTGGATGTGTATGAACAGCTACACAAGCGTCTCAGCTGCTGTGAGATGTATGATGACTGTGTTCTAGCACATGATGGATATGCAACTCAAATATATCCACATTTTTTCCATATGTGCTTTTCACCTGCATTTTTGCTGTATAGATTTCTTTTGTGGTGACTACAGTCAGCTCGCCACTAATGTGCAGTATTCTGATGCAAATCACGTATAGTGCCTGGGATCAGCTTGCTTGCGAGTCGTACCCTAACGGAATTTAAAGCCTACTGCATGGATGGTCCGCAACAAATTGTAAAAATGTCTGTAACACTGATATCGAGGTAGCAAGTGCAGTTCCAATCCCAACATCACTAGCACTATACACAGTGATGCAAGTTTGGTGAGAAGAATGAGCTGTAACTGCTGCAGCTGCCACCATTGATAGTGACATCAACAGTGAGCATTCATCAGCTGTTTGTGTAAACAGTGGCTCAGTGTGGTCTTTTAATGAATGTTTGTGTACTGTATAAGTCTTAATTCATTATTTAAAAAAATATTTTTACAACTCCTATGTTTGTATTACCTTCAGTTGTATCCATGAACAATCTGAATGCTATAAGTAGTTTGGAAATATTTAAATTCTTGAGGGTTGTCTCACACAGGCTGGAACCATAGTCTTTTTTTGCCATTGCTTTCATTAAAACTCTTAAGTAAATCACATCTAATCTAATCTAATGAACCTACCCCATGGTGTCAAAAGAGCATCCCTTCAGCTGCATCTTTATTATTTCCAGGAAAAAAAAGTGCAGAGATTAGGAGTATAAATGTCCTAAAACTGAACTTGGGACCTGACAGTCATCATGGTCTCAATGTCTAAGGTGTCATCCTTGTGTTCTCTCAGTGAGAGGTTCAATCCCTGGCTGGCTACAACTTGTCATGGCTAAAGACTTATCTCATCTTGAGATCAATTTCTCATTGTTTCCATAGAATGAATGTCCATGTGGGGAGCATGACACAAGTCACAAGGGTTGGTACCAAATCTGATGAGTAGGGCAGCTGCAAAGGGATAATCATGCATCTGAGAAGCCCATGCATTATAAGAGATAATATGTAAGAGAGGGTGCATCATCATCATCATCATCATCATCATCATGGAGCATCCATTTAGCCTTGCACCACATTTCAAGCCATATCTGCCAAAATTAATGTCCTCAGATGCCTCAAAACACTTGAGTAGAACTGGCAGTTGATGATCTTTTTTGGGGGATGAATTCATGATGAACTATCCTATGAATCTCAAAGACATTGAATAAAAATGCTCTTAGTGGTTTTCCAGACCTGAACCATGCCCTGCATGGAGATGCTGGACTCTTCTATTGTAAAGACTTGTTTGGGTTAGGGGGTTATACCTGTAAACCCAAATTTTGTTCCCAGAGATGTCCTTTGACATGAAGGTTGGGTCATTCATGGCTGGCTGACAGAATTCCTGACAGACTTTGGCCTGATGCTTCTTCTGTCCATTGTGGAGATGATTCTGCACAAACAGTAGATGCTTGACATGCTTAGAGAACAACACTTCCAGAATAAGTTTCAGGGGTGACAACAGTGCTGAATGTGCTGCTGTATTGCTGCTCAAATGGACTATTTTGAAAGAGATGGTGCCCAAATGCAAATTAAGTAAGTGCTGTAGGTAAAAGTAATTTTTTCATACCAACTGTTTATCTGTCAAAATATAGTGTAGACTATCTTTTATGCTCCAAGCACACAT